>NC_054543.1:34392653-34692653 GCF_017654505.1 Polyodon spathula | reverse complement strand
CCGAGGAGCCCGGTTGCGCACATTTCAGCCGGTGGATAAGGTACTTCTCTTATTACCCAGTTCTGAGTCGAAACTCTTGGCTAAGTGGCAAGGACCCTTTGAGGTTACACGCCAGGTTGGGAAGGTGGACTATGAAATCTGCCAGCCGGAGCGACAGAGAGAGAAACATATTTATCATATCAACCTCTTAAAGCCTTGGTTGAAACCAGAGGCGTTGTTAGTGGCGCATGCAGATGACGTCACTGACCTGGGACCTGATCTTTCTGTGTTGGCAAGAAAAGGATCGGTACAGATTGCTGAGAATCTGACACCAACGCAGAAATGTCAGGCTCACGGTCTGGTGGCGGAGTTTCCTGACATGTTCTCTTCCGTCCCGGGGCAGACTCGAGTAGCCCATCATCACATTGATATTGAGCCGGGGGCGCTAGTTCGCCAGAGGCCGTACCGTATACCTGAACGTAAAAGATAGGTAATAAAAGCAGAAATTGATGAAATGCTGAGACTGGGGGTAATAGAAGAGTCCCAAAGTGACTGGAACAGTCCGATCGTTTTAGTTGATAAGCCAGACGGGTCAACTCGATTTTGCATTGATTTTAGACGAATTAATGAGAAATCGAAATTTGACGCTTATCCAATGCCCCGGGTAGATGAGTTGCTGGAGCGTCTAGGCACAGCTCATTTTATGACGACACTGGATTTAATGAAGGGGTACTGGCAGATACCCCTGACTCCGGAATCTAGAGAGAGAACGGCGTTTTCGGCTCCCTTCGGGTTGTACCAATTTAGGACCATGCCCTTTGGGTTGCACGGAGCACCCGCCACTTTCCAGCTGATGATGGATCGCTTCTTGCGGCCCCATCAGCAGTATGCCGCTGCTTACATAGATGACGTGGTTATCCAAAGTGAGGATTGGCCAAGTCATCTGTGTAAGGTGGCGGCGGTGCTGCAATCCTTGCAGGAGGCGGGGCTCACTGCTAACCCAAAGAAGTGTGCCATTGGGAAGAATGAGTTGGAGTATTTGGGGTATCGAGTAGGGGGCGGCCAGATCAGACCGCTGGTTGCTAAGGTGAAAGCCTTGGCTGACTGGCCGGTTCCTACAACCAAAACCTAGGTGTGCTCTTTCTTGGGACTAGCGGGCTATTATAGAAAGTTCATCCTGAGCTTTGCTACGCTCGCTGCTCCCTTGACAGACCTCACCCGGAAGGCTGCCCCAAATACAGTTCAGTGGACGGAGTCGTGCCAGAGGGCTTTTCTCGCCTTGAAGCGGAGGCTGTGTAGTAAGCCAGTGCTATGCAGCCCGGATTTTGGTAAGAGGTTCACCCTGCAGACGGATGAGTCAGAGACAGGTCTCAGGAGGTTCGGGGAAGTGAGCACCCAGTCCTGTACATCAGCAGGAAGCTCCTTCCCCGCGAGAAAAATTATAGCACCATCAAGAAGGAGTGTCTCGCAGTAAAATGGACAGTTGAGTCACTCTGGTACTACTTCCTGGGTCGACACTTCACCCTGGTTACAGATCATGCCCCCTTAGCATGACTTCATCGGATGAGAGATAGCAACGCCAGAATCACATGGTGGTACTTGGCCTTGCAGCCCTATGCCTTCAGGGTAGTCCACCGAGCAGGAAAGCTGCATCAAAACGCAGACTTTTTCTCTCGGGAAGGCATAGGGGTGTAGGATTTTCGAATGAACCGGTGGTGTCATTCTGAGGGGAAGGATATGTAGCAGGGAGAAATCTGTGCTGACTCTGCTGGCATGTTCACGATGCTGCAGGAAGAGGGCGGCAGTCGTCCAACAACCGCCTGTGAGTCATGGCAGTGACACAGGGAGGTGGGAAAGTGGGTGTGTGGACTTTCCCCCTCTCTGAATGGCTGAGAGGCGGGTCTTGGGGAGATTGTTAACCCTATAAGTTAACGCTCTGTTGTTTCCTCAGGTCTGCCCTGTTAAACGCATAGAGAGTGCAGAAGCTCTGGTCCAGGACCGGGAATCAGCCGGGGGAAAAAGAAAGAGTCTCACAGTGACACAGTGAGAGCGGGGAACCCTTGGGCAGACCCTAAAGCATTGTAAAAGAGCAGGCTAGTTAGCTGGCAGTGTAGGACGGTGATCCGGGTCACACGGGTAGCGGCGACAGGGATATAGCTGTCAAGTGCAGCACCTTTTCTTTGTAGTTTTGTTACTGTTTTATTTTCCCTGTTTCTTTGTGCCTTCTGTTTTGAATTATTGTTTCGAAGCACCTGCAATGGCGCCGGTATTGTGTACCTTCACTTGGTATGCCCGTGGTTCTGTTTACCATCATTGGTAAATCAGACCACGGACCCACAGCGCCATCTGCGGGGCAAAAGAAAAAATAGCAACCCGAAATAAAACTGGGCACCTGTGCGGTGTTGCCAAATTCACCTGTCTGTCTCCTGTATCAGTAAATTACCCACCACCCTTCCACAGTCTTCTAAGCAGCGAGACCATTCTGCAAGTATTTGCAGTTGTACTTATTGTATACAGTTTCTTTTAATTTATGGCATCTGCTCTATTACAGCTTTCTAAAGTCTAGTCTGAGCCCTGAATGCCACTGCTGCCACATTTACTTTGATGGCATTTGTCAAGGTTTCTGAAATGTACATAAGAACATAAGAACATAAGAAAGTTTACAAATGAGAGGAGGCCATTCGGCCCATCTTGCTCGTTTGGTTGTTATTAGCTTATTGATCCCAAAATCTCATCAAGCAGCTTCTTGAAGGATCCCAGCGTGTCAGCTTCAACAACATTACTGGGGAGTTGATTCCAGACCCTCCCAATTCTCTGTGTAAAAAAGTGCCTCCTATTTTCTGTTCTGAATGTTCCTTTGTCTAAACTCCATTTGCGACCCCTGGTCCTTGTTTCTTTTTGCAGGCTGAAAAAGTCCCTTGGATCGACACTGTCAATACCTTTTAGAATTTTGAATGCTTGAATTAGGTTTTCTGAGTCAACAAAAACTCCTAGGTCTTTTTCATAGATTCCTTCTCCAAGTTCAGTATCTCCCATATGATATTTATAATGTACATTTTTATTTCCTGCGTGCAGTACCTTACACTTTTCTCTATTAAATGTCATTTGCCATGTGTCTGCCCAGTTCTGAATCTTGTCTAGATCATTTTGAATGACCTTTGCTGCTGCAACAGTGTTTGCCACTCCTCCTACTTTTGTGTCGTCTGCAAATTTAACAAGTTTGCTTACTATACCAGAATCTAAATCATTAATGTAGATTAGGAATAGCAGAGGACCTAATACTGATCCCTGTGGTACACCGCTGGTTACCACACTCCATTCTGAGGTTTTTCCTCTAATCAGTACTTTCTGTCGTCTACATGTTAACCACTCCCTAATCCATGTACATGTGTTTCCTTGAATCCCAACTGCGCTCAGTTTGAGAATTAATCTTTTGTGCGGGACTTTGTCAAAAGCTTTCTGGAAATCTAAATAAACCATGTCATATGCTTTGCAATTATCCATTATCGAAGTTGCATCCTCAAAAACATCAAGCAAGTTAGTTAGACACGATCTCCCTTTCCTAAAACCATGTTGACTGTCTCCCAGGACCCTGTTACCATATAGGTAATTTTCCATTTTGGATCTTATTATAGTTTCCATAAGTTTGCATATAATAGAAGTCAGGCTTACTGGTCTGTAGTTACATGGTTCAGTTTTGTTTCCCTTTTTGTGGATCGGTATTACGTTTGCAATTTTCCAGTCTGTCGGTACCACCCCTGTGTCAAGAGACTGCTGCATGATCTTGGTTAGCGGTTTGTAAATTACTTCTTTCATTTCTTTGAGTACTACTGGGAGGATCTCATCCAGCTCACGGGATTTGTTTATTTTAAGAGCTCCTAGTCCCTTTAACACTTCTGACTCAGTTATGCTAAAGTTATTTAAAACTGGATAGGATTTTGCCATTTGTATCTCTTAAACATTTAATCTCCTCTTTGAATGTTCGCTTGCCGTTGTAATATTGGAAAAACATTTTGGAATTGGTTTTAGCTCCCTTAGCAATGTTCATTTCTATTTCTTTCTTGGCCTTTCTAACTTCCTTTTTGACTTGCGTTTGCAGTTCTGTGTACTCTTTCAGCGTACTTTCTTTTTGGTCCTTTTTTAATGCTCTGTAAAGTGCCTTTTTTCGCTGAATATTTTTTTTAATTGATCTATTTAGTTGTGGTTAGGTAAAGTAAGCATAATGAAACTTCAAAATTGCTAAAACATATTTTAAAAACAATATTATTCTTGAATAAGAAACAAAAAAAAACATGATACTAAACTTAAAATGTCAAGGCAATCTCTTACTTCACTGTTGCTACTTGCAATCTTTTAAACAGTGAGGACCCAGTGTAAGTGTGAGTATAATAGGCAGCTAATCTAAACCCTGTGATAGTGCTTTGTGAAAGCTTGTGTAGGTGTGGAAATGCTTTACATGTCTATCTACTGACAATGCGTGGGCAGACATTCATTTCAGAATATGTACACTGCACATTTAGGACCTTATCAAGCAATATAGTAATGAGCTGACTGTTTGTTTAAAGGATTCCAATAGGGAATTTCAGAGAGACGCAGAAGATTACTTGATATCGGAGGTGCTAAAGCATTGCCTCTAATAATAGAATAGAGGAACTCATGTAAAAACTGGTCCTATTGTATCTTACTCTAAACAAATAAAACATCAGAGGCTGTAGGTTTTCATATTTGTCAATGTAATACATTTATATATAAAAAAAAGGAAATACATTTTCATGTTAACTTGAAACAAGACATTTAAATGCATCACTGGGGTTGAAAGCTACATGTAGACTTGAGGATAGTAGAAAAAGGAGTGAACACACACAGTGCGGACAAGAAACTATATTGTCAGGTTGCTGCATTTAAAAATAGCCCTCTTGTGATCTCATTTTTATGCAGGGCACCATGTTAACGTGTCTCTCATCACAAAACAGCAACCTGTTAACTTCCTGCAAGCTGTGGTGCATTTTCAAAGCTGGTGTAGGATGTATCTGAAAAAGATTTCATCTCACTTCCATTTCTGTTTGCCACTTAATGCAAGTCCCAATCATTTCAGTGAGAAAAACCATATATAGCAGTTCTCAAGAAATACAAACTCTACTAAAAATACCAGGATACTCACCATACAATTAGAACAATTTGAAACCAACAAGAACCATGTTCTTTTAATGGGATACAAGATCAAAGGCTAACCACAAAAGAAAAAAAAAACAAAAAACAATCATTTTACATTTTCTGGCTTTATTGTTTGTAATGCTGAACAATAATGTAACTGTAAATGCCCCATCCAGTCACCTCAAAATCTAGTTTCATAGTATGATTCGGCACGTACATCTCTATCTATGTACAAGTATGGAATAAAATAGGAATAATACCAACTTGGTTTACATAGATTGAAAAGATGGCACTATAATGAACTATACAACATTGGTCCTTGTACCATAGCAGACAAAGATCTGGTCAGACTGACAAAGAGCTCTCGTCCTTTCAACATAACATCTCAATGCCCAAACCTGGCAGAGGGAGTTTAGTCTTCGATCCTTCTCTGAAGAAAATAAAGGGGAATGGAAAGCCTCCAGCTCCACTGACTGATTTAAGTGGAAAGCCATAACCACCTTAGGGAGGAATGCGAGGTTCATATATAACAATACTGTTTTCATAGACTCGAATAGAGGAGCTGTGCACAGACAGAGCCTATAGCTCACTAACCCGCTTGGTGGAGGTGATGGCTAACAAAGAGAGGTGTTTCAACTCTATGGAATGTATAGGCTCAAGTGAAAGCATCCAATACATGGTCTAGACACCACTCGGGGAGGACATCCCTTCTAGGTGGACATAACCACTAAGCACCATTCAAAAAACGGGTCACCAGGAAATGGGTGCCTGGGGCCACCAAGTCAAGGGCCAGACCTATAACTGGAGTCTGCCTGGTTCTGGGTACCAGAGAGTGCCTCTCATCTGACTGAGGAGATCCAGGCATAGCAGAATCTCCCAGGGCTGGCAATGTCGTAGCTAGCAGAGATACAAAAACCAGATCCTCCTAAGCCACCTGGGGGCCAACAGGAGAACTGTCGCCTTCTCTCGCTAGACCTTCTCTAGGAAGTCCGGGAACAACGGTATTGGTGGGAATGCATACAAGAGTGTCCTGGCTACTCATGGGCTAAGGCGTCGATGCCTAGTGGACCATCGAAGCAGTGGAGAGAGAACCATAGGGGGCAGTGGGTCATTTCCGTTAATCCCAGCTGGAGGGCTGATGAGGCTGCTGCCATCAGACCCAGCAACCTTTGGCACAAAATCAGACATACTGTCGATCCTTGTTGAAACATAGATGGACAGTTCTGTATAGCGGCTTATTTGTCGTCTGACAGGTAGGCTCACATTGCAATGGAGTCTAGCCTGAGTCCCAAGTAAACCGTATTTTGCACTGGTACTAATTGGCTCTTGGCATCGTTGAGGGTGAGTCCAAGCCTATAAAGATGCCATGTCACAATCGGTGTGTGGGCCACTGCTCCTTTCTGGGACTGGGAACAGATCAACCAGTCATCCAGGTAGTTCAACACCCTGATCCCTTGCAGCTGCAAGGGAGCCAGTATGGTATCCACTCACTTTGAGAATGTGCGGGGGGCTAAGGAGAGGCCAAATGGCAGCACAGATAACTTAAAAACACTTCCCTAAAAAGCGAAGCGGAGATACTTCCTGTCTGCCATCCTTCTTCGGCACCAGAAAATACCTTGAGTAGAACCCCTTGGGAGGTGTGTTCTAGAAGGGGGATGGCTCATTTGAGAAGTAATGCAGCTACTTCTTGTTTGAGGACCGAAACCTGGAGAAGGTCGCTCACGGATATAACTGTGATCCCTTGAAAGGGGAGACCTGTGCAGAACTGAAGCGTGTAACCAGTGTGTACAGCGGCAAGCATCCAAATGTCCGAGGTGCAGTGGCGCCAATATTTGTGTAAAGGGATGGATATGAGGAAGGCGGGGCAATACTGCCTGGGTCCTGAAGACCGATCGCCGCAGTTTGGGCGCTGCCATCCAAGGTACCTGAAGAAACTTGATCGAGCTGGGAAGAGGGGAGAGCCCAGCATCCAAGTTTTTCTCAAAACTGAGACCCATCTTAAAGGTCAGCTCTTGGGTGTTTCCTTCCTCCTCCTCCTGAGGGAAAAGGCTTCACTCCCTGGAGACTGTGATTGATATCGCATCCTGGTCTTCCTCGGCCACAGCCAGGTCCAGTTCAGAAGCATCTAGGGCAACCACCGGCATAGGTTGGGTTAACCCCGGAGCAAGGGGTTGGGCCTACTGCCTGGCCAAATACTCCAGGAATACGTCATTTGGTCCTTTAAATCAGAGATGTCCTGTGTCTGTTTTGATTGGCTTATCTGCTTAGTGCTCCTCACAGGAGACCGAGAGCAGCAACTGGTTGCAGGGAATACTCTGTGAGGGGCTCTGGGACAATTGAAGGATGGGGGAGACCGGGGCTCCCAACGGTGCGGATAGTTCAGTCAAGCTAGCTTGGGAAACCTTACCGGTAAATGCTGCACAGATCTCGCAAAAGGAAGGATCTCCAAAGGCAGAGGAGGCTTGCAGCATGCCCAGACATTGGACACAGAGGGGGTGCCAGTCCTCTGGAGGAGGCTTCCTGCCGGGAGGCAGCACGGTATTGTTACACTATGTGGGAATGCATGCCTGACAGCAGAGAATGTCCTGGGGCTGTAACCCTGCATGGGCTAAGGCGTCGATGCCTAGTGGACACATCGAAGCAGTTTCAATAGCATAAATACATCCTAAAAATTTATAGCAACAGGTAGAGTGCTTATGTACATGTGTATAGCAGTAGCTGCTTCAGAAATCCTACAGACCAAAAAGAAGAACATTTCCAAAGCTGTGCTGTGTCATTTCACTTTTAGAAAACAATCATGTCCTCCTTTTCTCCATGTGTGCTGCTCCCTGACAGATAATGCAAACAAATAAGGGCCTAGGGTAAGAAATGTAACCAATCAATACAGCCCATGCACAGGTCACTAACAGCTGTACTAATGAAATGAGTGTTCTAAGAAAAACCAAAAGAAACATATGGAAGCCACAGAAAACCGCTGTGTCCCTTCAAAAGCCTCTTAGCTGATGTTGTACCAACAGCTGCAGGTTATTAGCTGGGGGTCTGAAGTGAACCAAAGGGCCCTTTTCCGTCATTTGCTATCTGAGCTCTGATGTTAAATAAAACCTTATGTTACTGATGTGAGAAGAGAGAGAGAGGAGTGCCAGAGGAACAATATTTTGCTTTGCTTTGACTCATGACTTTACCTACTGGGAGCTCTCACTCATTTCTAATTCAACATGCAGAGAAATTCCTTTTGGCTGCTAACATGGAATTCTAGGGGGTTTGGTGATGTCATGAAATAAAAAATATATTTCTTTCCAGCACAGCAGTTATGACAAAGTCAAGTTTTGGTAGCATTGGTGTAATGATTAGAGTTCTATAATATTTTTATAATGATATGGTTACTAGCTTTATACATGGCTAATGTTTCAAAATGAGGAAATAGTTTGTTAATTATAACTGACAAATGCACTTGTTCTGCTGATTGAGCCCCATAAATGCATTAATTAAAATTAAAAAAATAAAAAAGCTGTGCCATGTAAAAATGGGTACAGTGTACAGTTATGTAGTTGAAGGATTATCAGACTATAGGAGTAACTGTATTAGGCATTTTACAGAGATGTGTTCATGTTTTCCCTTTTCTTATCTTTAAAAAACATGAATGTCCTCCCTTTTTTCGGTTTGAGATAAAGTCAAAGCTGAGTTATGGACAGCTGTATCCTGATCACAGTTTTATAATACTCAGATGATTGTATGTTTTTTATTGTCTAACAGATTAGTATCATTATTCAGACTGAGTAACATAAACCTGTTATTATCCAATAAAAGTAAAACAAAACTTAAGGTGTAATGGACGAGTCATTTTACAGTTCATGGCAGATCTGGGTGTGAAGGCAACTGACTTATTACCATTTGGCAGTAGTGTAAAAGTAACTAATTTCCCTTTGACTTGTTTAATCAAACTGGAAATAAGACACACCAATTGGAGTTGTGAAATGACTGCACTTGTAGTGAAAACGCGACAAGGAGCCAGTCATTTAAATGTGGATGGGCTGAGTTCCCCCCCCTCTCCCAAAGACCTTGGTTCCACCCCACAAACAATCTAAATGACAATATGTCTTCCAATTTTTGACACCCCCTCCACCCCGACACATGATATAATCACATATAAAAATGCCAAAGTTTTCTTCACAAACCAATAAAATACATTTTTCAAAGATAATTCTTTTCTAATCTAACCTAGATCCAGAATGAAGTCGACGACAGTTGCTATGTGATGTAATTGCTAAAACTCAGAGTCTCAGGACATCGGTGGCATTCATTTATTTTTCAGAGATAGTTCATCGTTGTCCAGTGATTATAACGACAACACAGAATTACATTACATTCTATTAATTTCTATAATAATAATAGAACTGATATCATCACGAGACAAAAGGAAATGTTTTTCCCATGTCTTTTTTTTTTTACCTTTCTTACAAGTTTCTCTAAAGCAGGTTGTGATGTCTTTTCTCTCTGCGCTGCCAAAACTTTCTTCGCGTTTTAGACACTAAATGTCCCTCTCAGTGATGTCACATGACAAAATCAGGAAGTGAAAGTCAGTCCCTCCCCTATCCAAAGATGTGTGTTTCAAGCCTGTACTGTAAAGTACTGTGGCCCTGTAAGTCTTCAAAGCAAAGTGTGTTTTCTTATTGTGTTTACACCATCCCGGTCTTTATTAACTGGGATATTGTAAGCTTGCAGCAAAGCATTTTGGTTAGCGTTAAAGCTATTACCCACTTATAAAACACAAAGGTTTCAGTGAAAATGACAACTGTAACGTTACACACTTTATTATTATATAAGGAGACCTTAGGGCCAGACCAAATCAAACCCTGAACGCTCTTGCGAAAGAGTGTTTATGCGATAATCACTAGTTTCCATATCATATTTTCTTCATCCCAAAACCAAAACCAGCTATTTACAATCCACAAAATGGGGTGGAGAGAAGTTTGACAAGAGTAGGAAGGACCGCGGAAAACAACATGAAAACAACTGTTGACCAATCCCCAGCCAGTATTTGTGACTTTTTGAAGAAGGAAAACAAGGCAGTAACATGCGAAAAGGCAGGCAAAGACAGCCAGGGCAGAAAAAAATATATAAAAATCTGTTTTGTGCTACTGTTTCATTTGAATATCAGTGAATGCTATTACATACAACTACAAAGAAATAAAAGAGAATATATCTCCACACTGCTCCACACAAAGCTCTCTATGAGTAGAAAATAGTTTATTTTTTGTACGTATTAAAGAAATAACACATATTGCTTTATTAAACATTTAACTCGAACTGTGGCAAAAAAAAAAAAAAAGTAGTAGGCTACAGAATAAAACAATCTTGTGCATGTTTTGTTTAACACTAGAACTGCCAAGATTTCGGGCTACATACGACCCCCCACACCCACAAAATGTGCGGCTCCGTTTTAAAATGGCTTCGATATGAAAATGAAAAACAAACAATCGGATACAACTTAATATTTTTATTTATGAACATCATACATAACATTTTCAGAGGAGAAACACAGTATTTACATTATTTTTTCAAAAAGAGCACATATACAAAAACATGAAAAACTGTAATAAAATATACATTACACATTAAACTTCTGTGTAAACAAGTGTAGAGTGTTGTATGCGCATATAAAATTATAAAACAGAAATAAACTAATAAAAAAAAAAACTAAAATATAACTTAACTTATGCAATGTGAAAGTGCTTTGAGTTCAAAGGCTTTGTCTGTCTGTTCAGAGTTTTGTTACAGCTGAAGGTTGAGGGGGCATTTGCCAGCCGACTTTCGTGTCTCATCAAAATGTTTTTGCTGTAGCTCCAGGGCTAGCTGCAAAATGAAGCCCTTCTGTTTCAGCACTCGACAGGAGTACATACTATGTTCTTTCACAATTACTTTGATTTTATTACAAAGACCAGACTAAATTGTTGGCTATATTGTATTGATTTCAATATGCCACATAAACCGTGGGTCTGGTGGTTGAAGAAGCAAGTGCTTATAACTTACTCATTTTAAAGATTCTGCAGCTGAAACACCGTATGGGTATTTAACTCAAATATTTAGTAGCTCTTAAGAACAGACATGCACGAGATAGTCACAAACGCAGAGATATTTAAATTTGAATGGAAAAAAGCCATTCAAAAGTGGCTGTGGTAGTCCTAGTGTTAAAGTTGCACAAACATGCACATATATTGTGATAATAGGAATAATATATACAGTATAATAATATTTGATACTGTAAATTATTATTAGGATAATAAATATTAGGATGTTTAGTGTTTTTTTTTTACTATTTGCTTAATACGCGATAGCTTTCGACAACTTCGAAGTTAACTACAAAATGTGGTCCTGAGAAAGTCATTTATAGCTGGAATTGAGTTGATTTGGTCAGGTGATAGAAAACAAGCGATAGCTGCTTTTTAAAGGGCGAAAAGGGCTTGTTTTGGTTCCGCGAATGCTTTCCTGTTCACTAAGTGCTAACTTTGATTTGGTCTGGCCCTTAGTGGAAAGCCATTTTATAGTTTATTATAAACCAGTGTTGTGCTTTAAAAATATTTGCATTGCACATTTTATTTCATTTATTTTAAGAATAAGAACATTATCTCATTGTAAACTGTCCCACTTACTGCCTGTATTTTTTTCATTCATAATGCTATTTGGGACAGAGAATGTTCAATGCTGACACAACTTTGCCGCCCCCCAAATTTTTTCTGAAGTGACGCCCCTGGCTAAAGCAAACCATTTTTCAACACAACAGCTTCAAATTTATACAAAAGTGAAGGTTTTGAGATGGAAATGTTTAAAAGATGCAAACCTTAACCTGGAATATATACAAAGCACCCCAGAATTTCTCTAAAAATGTATTGTTTTTATAATGCTTCTACAATGATTTCTTCTGGTAATAGTCATACACTTATTTCGTAAACATTTATGCAAAAGTTAATGTTTTGAGATGGAAGTGTTTAAAAGATGCATACATCCTCGAAGATTTCCTATTTCTCTCGTTGATGGAGTTCGTTGTGTTTTTGAGTGTCTTCATATTACCTAATTATTATTCCAATTAAGTCACATTCTAAATATGTACAACAGTTTTCCTGTTTTTTAATATAAATGTAATACCCATGAAACAGTAACATAATCAACAAAAACAGAGGGTTAATTTGAACTTAAACCTGTAAATATGTTTATTTAATCAGACCACTAGTACCTCTATTTAAAAGTACCAATTAAGACCAAAAATTTAATTCTACTTCAGCATACCAGCAGTAACTTAATGTAAGTCCCACCTGAAGTATTAACTATGTTCTACAGCATTTGTTCTCAAGTGTACTAATTCACAGCTGGTAACACACGTAATTCTCAAGGATGGGTGGGGGGAAATGCTTGGTTATATTTAGTTGTATTTCCATTAAACTAAATGACTTGAGAGGAAGTACCATCATACTTCAAATTAACATACATTACTGGGAATTACTTGACATCTTGTAGAGATAAACAGTTATTTACAGTTTCAAACGTGTGTACTTGTATATATGTGTTTATTTATTTTTTTGTTTTTGTTTTTGTAAAAAAAAACAAAAAAAACAAACATGTTTTGTGAAACTGCGGTGCTTGTCTGCTGATTTTGTTTTCCAGATTAAAGATACTAGAAAGCAGTTTTAAAAATGATAAACAAAATATTATTGCACTTCAAAGAATTGTAGATGATACTGTTTGTAAAGATACACATAAAGTTTGCACCCACGTACGTGGCGATCTCTAGATCAAGGCAAGGACCATTGCTGTGCGGCTTTGCTGAAGTCAAGTTAACCACAATAGTTCCATGAATGTCGAATAGTTTTCTGGCCCACAATAGTCTGAAATATAAAATATAAAGATTACATTTATGCTTTATGTTGTTCTTGCAAAATTGCTGCAAAATTCAAGGTCTTGAGGTTCAACATGATGGTAAAGCCAGACATTACAAAAAAGTAAAAAGAAAGTAAATTAACTATGCTCCCAGCATTAAAAATTACAGAGGAAATAATGTAAACTGATTGCCTTAAAATACCAGACCAATATATATTTTTTCTTTTATTGTTTTACAATAACATGTTTCTATGTACTAGGGCATTTAAAAACATATTTAACAGTTGAAAATGTTATATGTTAAGGGCGAAACCTGGTGGTCTGGTGAGTCTAGCTTTGCCCGGGACAATCTAGTTTCACCAATCATTTAATCCGGAAAATCTAGATTGGCTAAGAACTTAAAAAAGACAACTGGGCGAAAACCTTTTTTCCAACAGTTTTCACTGATTTCGGCGCTAGCCCGGACGAGTCTAGTTTTGCCCAACGCTTCAACATTATTGCTGGGCAAATCTGGTTCGAGTGGTGAGTGCCAAAAAGAAAAGGTAACTTCGGATTTCGCCCAGAAGCCCTTGGTGAAATTAGATTGGCCTTGGCAAAATTAGACTCACCAGACCACCGGGTTTCATATATACAGTACACCCTCGTTATAACAAACCTGTTGGTATCCAAGCCTTATGTTCGTTATATAGAGGGGTTATAGACATTCAAAATGAATCATAAACTGTTGGAGTAAGTTAATGAGATGAGACCAGGGGCCAGGTTCGTTATAGCCAAAGGTTTGTTATAATGAAGGGCATTATAGTGAGGGAGTACTGTATATATATACTTGTACTTGTGTAACATTTTTCAGTACTGGGAACATTGAAAAATAATAATAATAATATAATAATAATAATAATAATAATAATAATAATAATAATAATAATAATAATAATAATAATAATAATAATAACTAAAAAACATCTCTGTTTACATACAGTTATTAATTTTAAATGTGCACCATGCACAGGATTCTTTGTGACATATATTGACCATATTCTGATGTTGTTGTTAACATGGCTGTTAGAAAATAATTGAATCAGCCAATCAGCTTCCAGATCTAGCAGGCTTCTATTTTGCATAAATGCTCACTGGATCTTTGAAGTGGTGAACTGTGAATTACATTTTAAATCAATACGCGCATAAATACCGGCCTTTTCCCTTAACATTCTAATCTACAACTAATCTGATAACATAAAAAGCTTCTAAACATACTTTCTGACGCTGGTATAGCGACAAGCAAAATCATGTCTGTGACAGGATATCATAATGAAGGCTCAATTTGCAGCTACTATACAACATATCAACAGGGAAGACATGATTTGTCCACAATTCTGTCGTTGGCTGGATCCAAACAACACCCTCCCTCAAAACCAGCCAGTCAAACTCCCAACACAGTTTCAGTTCGCCCCGCCTACAACAAGTTTTGAGTCAGACTCAATACTACATGGATTATTCAAATATTGTAAATATCCAGATAAATTATAATAAGAAAGAGTAAGACCTCTGCAATAATAATAATTTTAAATATAATAATAGTGTGTTCTCTACGTGTATGTCGTTTTTCTGTTTATGTTAGGTACTATTCTCCTCAGCGGAATGCTACCTGGCAAAATATCAGAAGTTCAAGGTAAATATAGGATTTAAAGTTTTTTTTAAAGAGAAAATAAAGAAATTAATTGTTTTCTAATAGCGATAGAGCCCTCTCGATGCGGGCTCTACCACGTGGTAACCCTAACCATCGCCTATGGCTCAGGACGCATAACTCTGGTCGCGGTGAATCGACAGGCTCTATCACTTAATAATGTACAGTTTTTAAAAAAATGCAGTAGTACAGCACCGCTGTTATGGACTGTCACAATAGCTACCATAACTTAGCCAGCTGGGTTTTGATGGCAGTTGCAAAACAGCGTCTGTTTGATTGTAACAATAAAGTGCCATTCCTGATCACTAAATTCTGTCTTGTGAATACATAACAACGGCATCCAAAACAGAATTTGCAAACTCTGCCAAGGAAATATTTAATTCGAAGAAGGAAGCACGCTTACTTAATGTGCTCCACATTATTTTATTTTTATTTTATTTATTTGCTTATTTATTTTTAAATAAAGGCTTCTTATTTTGTCTTTTTAGTACGAAACTATACATGCGCAATAACTGTAGATAAAGTATTCTGTATAAGGAAGACTATATGAAAAGGCTAAATGCAAAAGCTTGTTTTAACATTGTCTTTATTACACCAGGCAGAAACCCATGCAAAAACCTGTATTGTCTATATTTCTTTTAAATTCTCAAATTAATAAATCGAAACCCTGGTAGTAAAAATAGACCCGGGTAGTAAAAAGAGACCCGGGTAGCGTCGGATAATTTAAATCGCACATAGAGAAGTGCTTAGGTATGAGACCACACATAAGAGCTTGTTAAACACATATAAAGCTTATTTCTTCTTTTTATTGCTAAACACTTTGTATTTTCATTTAATGCACTGTGGTGACAAATGAGCTAAAAGAAATTAATTTTAAGTGACGGAGATATAGAAAATACAAAAAATACAGAATTGAACACTTCAGTAATCCTTGGGGGACTTTGAATAGTAAAGTATTAAGTGGCACACAATCCGTCTCTGAGCCAGTCCTACGTGTGATTTTCTTGCCATAATTAAAAAGGGGAAAAGCGCAGCTGGTACTATCAGATCCATCTTCAAAACAATGGCTGCAGATGGTACAATCCCTACTGTATTTGCAATTGCAAAGCACAATACATATCAGAAGCAAAACCATTTAACATAAAGCAGTGGAGTTTAGGGAAAGCTTATAGTCACAATAGGTTGTGGCCACTTGCTCATGCACAAAAAGCATGGAGGATTTTTTTTTTTTTTTTAAATTGGCAGTTTGTGGACTAGCTTGTGTATAAACCACTTTAACAGTTTCTTGCAGGTTTCAGATTCTCATGGCATCTTTTGTTAAGAAAAGTTGCTCAACTACTAAACCAATGGGCTTATCAAATGACATACTGTAAAACCACAAATGTTCCTCTTTCAAGATTACCAGAACAACACAAGAACAAACAGATAACAAAAACAAAAGTTTTATAGCAGCTAGGATAGCTCAACAATAAAGGGTTGTCCAAAATTATAATTAAATATAGCATACTCTTTCTCAGGTTTCAATAAGCTTAGTGTATGCTGCAGTAATGTATCTGTTTCTATTGACTTTTCACAGAGATCACATTGTTTTTTGTATGATTTGTATTTTCATTTAATGATAAGTAGTATTGTACTGTACTGTCATTTACTAGTTATCGCCCATGATATACAATACTACAATATGCTATACTGATAAACACATTTAATCAAAAAGGACCTTGATAGACCCAAGAAAGATTTTAAACATTTACATGAGAAAAATAAGCAGAATTTGTTTACACTCCATTGCCTTTCTATACTCTCCTGATTGCTGGAACGGATATGTGAGCTAACAGGATCCCTTTTCACAACCAAAAGTAAAATATCAGAAACTCAGACAAAAGTTACATCTCTGGTGGCTGTAATACTATTTCAAGAAGTTATGTGGTATGCTTCCCTCCCAGCACACGCTTTGTATGCTTTAAGAAAATGATTCACTTTTACAGCTCAGGCTGAAATTCATGCCTACCAATTATCTCCCAAATATAAAAATTCCAATCAGATATGTGTCACAAAGACGGCCGAGTAGGTGATGTCAGAACCAGGAAGGAATGAACACAAAGACAGGACAGTGAAGTGAAATGATGAGGCGCTTGCTTGAGCCGGTGTTTTATAAATAAACAGTTTAAACAGACAAAAAGGCAGGACATGGCACTTTACGCCAAAATAAATATACAAACAAAAACGGACTAACACTTAACAAAAAGGTGAGTAGATCGACAGACTAACAAACAAAGTGAGTTTTAAATAAACAAGTATCGTGCTAGTCGTAAGGCTGTCAGCAGCAATGCTGACAGAGGGGTGGTATAATCCTGCCAGGGTAGTCCTGGCAGCGGAAAGGCTGCTTGGGGGGTGGTCTCCTGACCTCCCTCTTTCTTCGGAGCCAGCAACTCCCCTTGGTGGGGCTCCGACCACAGTACTTCTGGCAACGAAGAAGCTGCAGTGGGAGCAGGTCTCCTGACCTCCCCTACGATCTCCGGCAGCGAAGAAGCTGCAGTGGGAGCAGGTCTCCTGACCTCCCCCACAATCTCCGACAGCAAAACTGTTGCAGTGGGAACAGGTCTCCTGACCTCCCCCATGATCTCCGGCAGCGAATAAGCTGCAGTGGGAGCAGGTCTCCTGACCTCCCCCACGATCTCCGGCAGCGAAACTGTTGCTGGGGTTGGTGGTCTCCAGACCTCCTCCCCCTTCTTCGTGGCCGGCAGCTCCCCTTGGTGTAGTACCAGTCATAGTACTTCCTGCTGCGATGAGGAGCAACAGGCAGCCCCAGGCGATGCGGAGCGGCTGGCAATCCCAGGCGATGCAGAGCAGCTGGCAACTCCAGGCGAAGCAGTCCCAGCAACCCCAGGCGATGTGGAGCGGCAGGCAACCCCAGGCGATGCTGAGCGGCGGGCAACCCCAGGCGAAGCGAGGCAGGCATCCTTGGGCGAAGCGAGGCAGGCATCCTTGGGCGAAGCTTGGCAGGCATCCTTGGGCGAAGCGTGGCAGGCATCCTTGGGCGAAGCGTGGCAGGCATCCTTGGGCGAAGCGTGGCAGGCATTCAGGACAAGCTGGTGTGCGGATGTTGGCCCTCTTCGTAGCCACTGCGACCAGGCTGTTTTCCGCTGTGCTCCCCTCAGCAGACTATGCAGTGACTGCTGAGGAATGCCAGCATCAAGTCCTGGTACTGTTTTTTGTACAGGGAGAGGCAGCTCCTGCTCCTCTCCCCCTGATGGTGATGGAGGCAGAGGCAGCTCCAGCTCCTCTCCTCGTGAGGGTGGGGGAAGTGATACCAGCAGGCATTCATCCTCTGCTGGTGGGGAAAGTGATACCAGCAGGCAATCATCCTCTGCTGGTGGAAAGGGACCCAGCAGGCATTCTCCCTCTGCTGGTGGGGGAAGTGATACCAGCAGGCATTCATCCTCTGCTGGTGGGGGAAGTGATACCAGCAGGCATTCATCCTCTGCTGGTGGGGGAAGTGATACCAGCAGGCATTCATCCTCTGCTGGTGGGGGAAGTGATACCAGCAGGCATTCACCCTCTGCTGGTGGACAGGGACCCAGCAGGCATTCACCCTCTGCTGGTGGAGGAGATAGAGGCAGCTCCTGCTGCTCTGCTCCTGCCAGTGAAGGTGGCGGAGGCAGAGGCAGATCCTGCTGCTCTGCTCCTGCCAATGGAGGTGGCGGAGGCGTGTAGTCTCCTGCCAGTGGAGGTGGCGGAGGCAGAGGCAGCTCCTGCTGCTCTGCTCCTGCTAGTGGAGGTGGGAGCAGCGTGTAGTCTCCTTGCGGTGGAGATGGGAGCAGCGTGTAGTCTACCCTTGTTTCAGGGGACTGGTGCGGCTCTCTCTATCTTGCAGGGGACTGGTGCGGCTCTCCCTTTGGCTCTGGAGGCAACACCAGCAGGCATTCTTCCTCTGCTGGTGGATATGGGAGAGGTGGACGCTCTGCCTTCCTCTTCCCCTTTCCCCTTCTCTGCCTCCTTCTCACCTTCCTCTCCTGGGCCAGTTTCTCCTCTCCCTCTTGGTAGGGGGAGCGCACCACCGGGTGCCCAAACTCCCCACAGGCAAGGCACCAGCCTTGGTCCTCTAGACCACCGAGGAGGCCCTCCAGATCCTGGCAGCCATCTCTCCAGTTCCAGCCTTCCATTTTTTTTTATTTATTTATTTTTGTTGTTGTTGTTTTTTTGTTTTTTTTTTTTTTTTTTAAACAACAAATTGCGGTTCCTGCTCTGGTCTGAAGCTTGGAGGCGCTGTTTAAATTCCACTCTGACACCACATGTCACAAAGACAGCCAAGTGGGTGACGTCAGAACCACGAAGGAATGAACACAAAGACAGGACAGTGAAGTGAAATTATGAGGCGCTTGCTTGAGCCGGTGTACTGTAAATAAACAGTTTAAACAGACAAAAAGGCAGGACACGGCACTTTACGGCAAAATAAATATACAAACAAAAACGGACTAACACTTAACAAAAAGGTGAGCAGATCGACAGACTAACAAACACAGTGAGTTTTAAATAAACAAGTATCGTGCTGGTCCCACCAGCACGCAATAGCAATTGATATTATAACTCTTTCTCCTTCTCTCTCTCCCGTTCCCTACTCACCGAACACCCAACCCCGAGTTGGTGAAAACATGCTGCTTTTATGCAGCTGTAGCAAGACTCGATTGCTAATCAATCATTCAATTGGAGTCTCGGTACAACTGCACGTGAATTAATAAAGTGCAATTCCCCGTGCTCACATATTATTACTTTTTACTTGCACGTGAAGTGCTGTGTAATCCTCATGCCTAAATACAAATATACATTTTAAACACTCGTGTTACACAGACCTGTTTATATCCCGTGTACCAATGACTATACACCAACATTTAACACACCACACGCAACATATAACAGATAATATACACAGGGGCGGGCGCTTTGTCACAATATGTCACAGTAAGAAGTTATTCCAGTTTCTTTTTACCCTCTTCTGCAGTTTCCTGAGGTTTGGTTACATGGGGTCTGTGATCCTGCCACACACTATAAAGTACTTGACCTTGCCAGGATGATGACACAATATATTATGTATGATAAGTAAATGTATGGCAGGTTGTTCTATCTACAGTACCTTTCTTTCAGTTTTGTGTTCAACCTGTGTGAAGACATGTTTATTTTAAGTGAACTGTATATACTATAGTTATAAAAGTTTAATTAGTGTGTATGTGTAATTAGATTAGATATTTTAGAAGCTGTTAGTTGTATTTTCTATTGTTCCACAAACATCCCTGTTGCCTGGGAATGAGTGGACGCATTTATTTGTGAACCTTATTTGGGTATTTTCCCAGTGCTTTACAAAATTTAATATATAAATCTTCTTGTCTGGATTATTCTATGCCAAAAGGAGGCTGGGTGCTCTTAGGAGCCTACAACTGACATAACAGAGAAGGTGGGCCTCAAGTTGAAGCCTCATACTTTCCATGACAACATCCTCCCTCTTACCAGCTGAAAAAATGGCTTGCAGTTTGATAGTTACGAACGTCGACAATAAATTCAGAGTGTAATTACAGTCTCGGTATGTGGAAAAAACAAAGAACATAAAAGAACATATATATATATATATATATATATATATATATATATATATATATATATATAAAAAACAAGATCATAACATTTCAACTAAAGGGGCTTTTGAAAATTATTATTAGAATTGATTATGATGTGTTATGGCAGTTTGTTATTAAAGAAATATAAAAAATCACTCATTTTTTATTTGATATTTACTACTAAGACATAGGGATATTTTTTAAACAGCTGTTTTTAACAGAAACTCCAGATAATATTTAATGTATAACTATAAACTTCACTGATCACCTCAACCAACCAGGTTATGTGTAGAGTAGTCATTTTATCACTGGTAGATGACCTCAAAAGCTAACAGATATTTAAAAATGCAATTTAAACCCCTTTTATTTAAAATACTGTAGCATAGAGTATCTGCCACCCAAAGCCTTTATGGAGAATGAAGACATAACCTGATCTACTCCATACAACATATAATGCTTAATAAAAGATTGTTAAGAATTACTGTCTGAAGCAGCTCGGAAATCATGATCCAAAAGGTATTTAATGAAGGACAGGGTCAATTGTCTACAAGTATTAACCCCTGTGAAGGATAGTAATGCTATTATTTACTAAACAAATGATTTTGTGGTTTTAGGCTATTCTTCATTCTTATTTGTGTTGTTGTTTGTAATAGGTATCCCTCCTTGCCTTTGGTTTATGTTTTCTAAAAAAAAAAAAAAAATCGATATTAAAAAGTTACCCCACACTGTCTGTCTTGCATTATAAAGTATGATGTTTCCTGCGGCTTTAAGCATATCTGGTTTTGTCCGAGCAGGTCATTAGTCAACTGTCATATTGAGAAGGATGTTACAATCTCTGTCTATAGTTATCCTACAATCCATTTCTGTTAATATGATCCAGATACCAGCAGGCTTGTGACCCTTGGATGTAACCCTTTCCAGAACTTTGCTTTACTGATATGCCACAGTCTGATTCTTTTTAAAGTATTTTTGTAAGTATTTTTTTTCTTATTAATTAAAATGTCTTGCTGATATGTTCTTTAAAGCCTGTCGTCTTTTGTGACTGATTTACAACTGATTAAAAGAAAAAAAGCTATTAAAAAAATATGTAAGCAAGCGTACAACAACCACACACGAAATACACAATTTGAAATAACTGGGGTACCACTCACAGATTACGACACCAATTCACACAATCCACTCACTTGTGGTCTTTTTTTTGTAACCTTTTTTTTATGTTAGATTTTAAATTGTGGTTACATAGGTATCCGGGCTTGTCTTAAAGTCAGCAAACCAAATGAAACCGAGCTCAGCTTTTTTGCACAGTGGTTAAGATGCTTGCTTGCAGTGTGTGGTCGCTGGTTCACACCCAGCTCCACCCTGTTCCACCAACAACACATGAATTCATTGCTAACAGCCCTTTATATATTAGCATCAATTATTTCATTATTTTTATTGTAGAATGTATGGTTTTACTGTGGAATATTGTGTTGTTTTTATTATCTATTTCAACCCTTTCCAAATTATGAAGAGCAGAGAAAAAGATTCCAACAGTGATTTGCATATAGTTTTGCCACAAGAACAGAATGCATATACATTTATTTAAAACTATATAAAGAAACTATATATATATATCTATATATATATATATATATATATATATATATATATATATATATATATATATTATATTATCATAGACCATGGTTTCAGATATGCACATTCACACAACTTGTCTCCTATTAAATGTTTGCCAGGTGGACTTGATGTTTTCAACATTGTTAGTATTGTTAAGTCCTTTGCCCTTGATCATGTGGAAAATGGGCTGAAGTAGTGTTTATGGTTACCAACTTCACAAAGCCTCCCAGAACCTAACTCCGCAGCAGTTCACACCAGTTCTTAGATTTCAGGTTGCGATTGTATTGCTGCATTATGGATTCACATGATTCATTGGTTCTTCAGCAGCTTACCATTTTTATCTCAATTTGTATTAAATCATTTCCCTTTTTGTGTTCCCCATATATTCCAAATACCGAATGGGACAGCCCTTAATTATTCATACTCTGGATATTATAACTAAGTGTTACAAGGTCACCCCTCCCTGTTATTCATTATTAAGAAGATTATATGATGTACGCATGCCCTACTTTCGGCAGGTTTTACCCATGTCAGTAAATGTGTGCTGCCTCCAAACAGCTGCTGCATCATGATATTTTTTACTTCTCTGTATTCTGGAGGAATTAGAAAACTAAATATTGCCCTAGGTCTCTGTACTATGTATACAAAATGCTAGGTAATATAGATATCAATGTCCTCTTATCTTGAATGTACTTTGTTGTTGGCTGGTGTTGGGTATTCATTTTAGGATGTTTGCACAAAGAAAATGGTTAATCAGCACATTCCAGGATAGTCAGGTAAGCGTTATCTCTTGAGCAAGTTCCACTCCAGTTGAGTGAATAAACACATTTACAAGCAATGCAGAAAACAAGCAGACCAAGTTCATGATCAAAGATTAACAGCATTAATCAGATAGTATAAAGTTTCTGTGAATGACTAATTTTCCTGTAGGTTGTACACTTTCCCGTCAATACTAACAGCTTTCATACATCAGGCAGGAGGCTTTGACTGAAAGGTTAACTAAACTTTTGTGTAATAATGAAAGGTGACTTGGAGACATCATCCTGCAACTTTGGCTCACTCGCTCACAGGCATTGTATCTGTCAGCCAAATTAGTTCTTCTTAAAAATAAATTGACTTGCACTTAACAACCAATTATTTTTATTGCTCACATTCTGCAACAGTGTGCCCTTTTCTGTCAAGCCACAGGCAGGACACATTATAGCTTAGCTATACTGGATTACTTGTCATTGTTTACTTTGAACTACAGTACAGTACACACACATTGTGAAAGTGGATTGACCATCTGATGATTCTGGGTTCCATTACCTTATCCCTGTCTCAGCCCCATCTAATTGCTCCTCAATACCTTTAAACACTCAACTGTAAGATCTTCAGCAATAGTAAAGCAATGGTTGCATGCTGAGCCAACTTGAAGCCAGTTAGTACACATCAGTTTGGCAATCCATGGGTAAATAATAGGATAAAAAGGCTGCACACCTCATACAGTATTATGATACATTATAAACTCATTAAGTACCTTGATATTAGTGCATACATCCTGTCGTTAAAAAATGCATGCCCGCTTTCCTTATTGTGCCCAATTTGACAACATGTAAAAGTGCATGGCAGTGTAATCTGTAGCTCCCTGAGGATTTCCGGGCAGGTTCCCTGCAGGGATGGTCTTTCTCTCTTATCTCTGTCACTGAGCTTGTTTATTTTAACCCTTTCTGCATGTTATCACGTGGCTCACTGATATACTTTCCAGAGAGAGGGATGATAAGTGAAACTGTTTGAAGTGATGTCTTTTTTTTTTTTTTAATTGTAAGCATCTGAACTGGCAGATGCTCCTGGTGGCATCAACTGAAGTGGCAGACCCTCTGACAAACCAAACAGAGAAGAAAACACTGCCAGGTGAGGGAATGCATTAACATATCAGGATTTCTTTCAATTCCTTTACCATTGTCCAATAAGAAATGTGAACTAGACATGGAATCAGTGTTACAAAATACCTACAGTAAATAATACTTCAGTATGTATTTGAATACAGATTATGTTAGTCAATTTGCCTTCTTATTGGCTGGTTTTACAGACTACCTTGGATTACCTTACCCATGTAATTTGGTGATGATAATCTGCGATTCTTACACTTAAATGTATTCAATTATAAATACCACTACCTATAAAACTACTGTACATAGTTTAATACTCAATGCTATCCAACCCCCATTTACATTTTTTCAGGATGACTGGAGTTATCAGGAATAAATGGTTTTGGCCAACAAGTGTTTTTTTTTTTTTTTTTTTTTTTTTAAATATAAATATAAATAAACTTGTTAAGTAAAATAGACTCTGAAAAAATAAGAATCATACCAATCAAAATGGTCTTTTGGTAAAACATATGCTGTTGATATAGGCTGTATGGATTGGGGTCAACTGTAAAAAGAAACACACTGTCTGTGTTGTCAACTGGAAGAAGTGATTTATGTAACAAAGACATTAAAAAAAAAAAAACAGCCAATGCATAGTGCTAAATTGTATTGCGTGTTTTGTTGCTTCATAGAAAAAAGTAATTTTACATTAAGTATTGATACAATAGCATACTGGTAAGTACTGCAATGGTCTCCAGACACAGTGATTATGCCCATCCATTTATATCTGCTGCTTTGTTTAACAATTGCATAGTCAAGTGTGTGAAGTCATGGTGCAAGATAGATTAGCCTTTTCTGTGGATGTGGATGTAATAGAAAATCCCAAGACAGTAGCCAAAGAAGGGCAAGGCTATTGACCCAGACACCCAAGAAGATTCACTTTCCTTCCCCAAGATGTGGTTCAGTGTAAATTAAATCACATTTGCGAAAATAACAAAAAACCTGAACATAATGTTGGCACTACAGTGATTCTCTATTATGGAGTAATTATAGAACAAGAAGAGCTACAATTGAGCTACTGGTAAAATGGTAGCGCTTTCATGTTTTAACATAGCATTTTACTAGTGTTTTTAACCAACTATTGTGTTATATTTTTTTCCCAAACCCATTGTATGGTTGCCATTACTGGTATTGATGTGATTTAGATATCAGTCTAAAAAGTTTTAAAAGGGGTAAATGGGGAAAGAGTCTAATACCGCTATTCTACTGTATAACCGAGCCACCCCGGGGCCTTACTGAGCCCTCACGGTGCGGTCAAGCAGAGTCTAGGTTGTTTTTCCACTGCAGAGCCGAGCCGTGCTACTGACGTCACATGCAAAGAAAGACAGTTGTTATTAATTATTGTTATTAATTAACTCAGTTTGCCAAAATATGAGCAAACAATTGGTGCTCAAAAATAAATAGACCAATGGTACAGCTGTATCTTTATCGTTATATTTTGTAAATATATTTCTTTAAAATCCACAAATGTTACTGATAATATTGACTTAATAAAACTCAATTATTTCTGTTGCAGGGGGAAAAAGAAGGTTTTAAAAATATGATTTGCCAAAGATATCCCATTTTTTAGGATAGCTGACTGTTTTTTCTAGTTGTTTCTAGTTTGGGTGCTTAAAAAAAGAAGCTGCGCGAACGCAACGAGAGCTGTAGTTGTACGTATGGTACAGCTGTGTTTTGTTTTACTATATTTTTGTAAATAAGCTTGTCATTTTTTTTATTTTACAATTTTTTTGCAATTATCTTCTTGAACACTTCTATCTGCCCACAGAGAAACTAGAGTTTATGCTTCCTCAGCGTCCCAAGGCTGTACTTTTCTCTCATTATACTCGCTGCCCGGCATTTTGTTTGTTGTTTGTCTTTGTGGAGTGCACTGACTGATGCAACGTAATGATGAAAATCCTTAACCCCACCCCTGGCTTGGCGCGGTTTGCAGCCAGATTCACAAATGTCTTGTGAGGCTGGAGAACCACCCATACCCTTACCATACCAAGCCCTCACAGGTTGGATGTGCCAGTGAAGAAAGAGTATTAGGTTTCCTAGATTTGTAGTGCCAATATTTCATTAAGCACAGGGCCTATGAAATGACCTGTTCCTGACTTGACTGCAAGTTTTTTTGTTGCTCTGATGGAAATAGCAGGTGATAAAAGACAGCGGTAACATGATCTTAAAAATGTAAACCTGCTGTTGGATCATTACTCCGAGACCACTGCAAAAACAGGAACAAAATAAAAGGTTTAAACAAAAAAAGAACCATGTGTAGGATGGGCATCAGACTTTACAACCACATTTCTAAACCATACAAAAAATCACAGCACACACACACTCCCCCCCCCCCCCCCCCCCCCCTTCTAGTTTGCATTCCAACTGAGCTCTCAATCACTTAACTGAACCCTTAATTGAACTAATAATTTGCTTAATTAGCCCTTTTTAATTGTTATCAGTTCTTAAAATGTTGCAGAGTTCTTTACTTATAAAATGTTATAGATAATTTGAAATCTGCAACTGTTTAAGAGATGAAAACAAGTAAAAAGGTCTAATTAAGAAAAATATCAGTTGAATTAAGGGTCTAGTTAAGTAATTGAGACCTCAGTTGGAATGGAAACCAGCAGACACAGGGGGTTCCCAGGATTGAGTTTGAGAAGTCCTGCTTTATATAACAATGTGAAGGTATGCAGAAAACTGCCATTTTACTTTGCAAACAATGGGATAGCCACCATGGTCCATTGATATTTCAATACCTCATGCATACTTTCAGGTCATTTCAAAGTCACAGCTGGTAGCCTAGCATTAAAATAATCACATTTACTATACTCTTCATCTGCAATAGTTTTTCTGTATTTGCAACCTCTTTGGTATTTTAAAATAAGAGAAAGGTCATTTTTAAACAGAGTTTAAGCATACATTTAAAGTCACGAAAGATCCCAACTCTGGCACATTTGTCTCTTAAAATAAAAAATCTAAATTATATCCGTAATGCGTCTGGGTCATGGTACAACAGACAGGTAACCAGTTTTTCGTATGATTGAGTCAAAAGCTTATTAGGGTTAAAGAGCTATATTAGAAGGATAAGGTTTTTATCAGACCTTCAAACTCAAACTTCAGACACACAGTATATATTTCATGCTGCTAGTACAACAATAGAAATAATGTTTACATAATGCCATGCAAAATCCTCTGGTATAAAGACGAATCTACACAGTTTTGTTAGATATTATAATTGTATATTCCATGTTACAGTTTTGTCACAGCTTAGCTGTTTGAAATATACTTTATATTTCAATTTGAATAAAAATAAGACATAAGGTGGCTGATTTTATACCACATTTTACAAATACTGCATTTCCATTTCTATGTCAAGATTTTCTGCAATACTTCATACTGGTAAGTGAGATGTATGCTAATATATTCAGATCTTTTGGTGTCTGTACAGAAGTAGCATAGAAAATGTATTTTACTATATTGCAAATTCACATATCCTGATTAGTACTAATCTTTGACTACTTTACCTGTAAAATAACATTAGGTAATCCAAGATTATGGCTATTAGGATAAATAAAAGATCATCAGGGTGTTGACTATGAGATTTTCTGACCCCCAAAGATAAATATGGTTTCCTAGATAAATAATATATATGACCCTACTTTTATCAATTATATTAATATATTATCTTTTTATTTAAAGTTTAGTTATTTGTCAAGTTAAAACATACATGCAAAGTGTACCTCCAGGGTTTTACCGTCACACACAATAAATCTTCAGACAAGTTTTAAAAATACGTGTTAAAGGAAACACCCATGCATTATGGTTCCCTGTTGCTTCCTGCTGAATTTTGATATTATAAACATTCTCATTGGATTCGTCTTGCCCTGAGTCTTTAGAACATGTTTTCAATAGGAAATCACTGATGTCTTAATGTAATTTAAAGGTTAATAGGTCTTTTACTTTGCCTTGAGGGGTATTGAATTCATTCCCACCACACAGGGTTATTATACTACTGTAGTCTAAACAGGGATTGATGCAGTGGAATTTGTACTTTATTAAGTTTGAAAAATCTGAAATATCCTCAAAGTCCTTCTACCATTTTCTTGTATGGCAGCTACATACTTGAAGGTTTAAAGATAAACTACTGTGATTATCAAACATGTAAAGCCACTTAAATACATTCCGTATTTATTTACAACTCCCATTCCTTGGCAATTAAAATCTGCCCTGGTTTTAATGTATTTACAATGACCCAATCCAATTTATTTGCTTTGTATATTGGTTTTACGATTTAGCACAGAAATTAAGTATATTTTTGGATGGGGTAAAGAAATTCCAAGTTTTCTTGACTATTCATTCTGCAAAGAAAATTGAATAAGTTTTATTATTAAAAGCAATAGGAAATGGTATTGTTATTGTGTGCAAGTTCTTATACCACCCAAAACCAAAACAAAGTTTAAACAAATTAGATTAAGATGAAAATCAGTAACCTACCAGAAAAAAAAATAAAAATAAAGAAACAGTATGTTTGTGGCACATTTTAAAAAGAATAAACAGCTAGCAAGTGAAACCCATATAAATGAGTAGCATAATATACTTGCCTTAGGTTAATTACTGGAACGACTATGATAGTATTTAATTGTATTACCAATTCCCATGACCTTTTATATATTGAAGAAACCTACAGTAATTGTTTTATCTTTCTTGTGGCAAATATCTATGTATTTCTTTAGTGCTCCATCATTAGTCATCCTAGCCCAAGAAACCCCATCTGTTTTATTAGCAGATATCAATATTTATTTAAGTGACCAAGTTACCCTTACAAGTGATCCAATACCTGCATATGTTCCCCTGTTGTTTAATGACCAATTTGAGGACAGAAATGTATCAAATTAACTTTCTGGTGTTTTATTCTTGTCAAAATGATGTCTGCATCTTAACAGTTAACCTAGGAAATACCGGAAAATATCTATCTTGCAGCCTACAGCTGTAAGTAATTGCTGAAAATATTTACAAATGAATCTTGGGTGTGCATAGTACTCATGTGTACTCATGCCCCAGGTTTTCCAATTACAGACTTGTGTAACATATGGAAAGAGGAGATCCTGGTTAAAAATTATGTCAGACACTTGGCAAAATGACTAAACAAGCGTGAATCCATTATGACATTTACAAGATATGTAGTTACTATAGCAAATTTACATGTTTGTTAATTTCTTTACAGCAAAACCACCTTAACATTTTCTGCAACATGTTTGGCTGGTGTGCCAGCAATGTAATTGGTAACCAAACTCCAGTCTGGTGTGTGGCCTGTTTAACTTTGTAGCCCATTATAATTTACATGGTTTCTTGTTTGTGTTTTACATTTTAAAAATTCCACATTATTATTTGTTGAATAGCCTAAATAAACTAAATATTTCAGTTACATGAACATGCCACCCAAAAGGTCAGTTTTTCACTATAATCACTATATATCCGATTGTGAAGTGCTCTATGTTTTGAGACAGTTCCAGTACAAGCATAGTTGATACCATATGTTGTGTTTTGAAACACAGTCTTTGACACCCTCTGGGGATGTTTCAGCAGGCTCATGAATGAAATAGTCATGACCCTTGACCTTTCAGAACTTCCTGTGTTGGTAATGTCAGTGGCTGCAGGATGTGGGATAGTGCCATTGAAATGTCTGGGTCACAATTTGACCTGGTGTTTAAAACACATCCAATACTAAACTAAAGACTAAATTCAGTGGTAAAATAATGAGAATGAGAATATTGATCATTTCAATTATTGCTTTCCGGCACAGACACATATATAAGACCTTTTTCGAGTGAATGTTAGGGGAATATAAACAACATACTCTCTAATATTAGCATAGACTTCACACTCAATATTAATAATTTAAACAGCAAAAAACAATATAAAATCATAATAATCAGTAACCGGCATAGAAATGATGGCAAACAGGGTAGCAAGGGTATCAGACAAGAGCAACAATGCCATGATTAAAGCAAAATTAATTCACAGTACCACAAATATTTAACAGCGAAAGTTAGTAGGATATGACCAAATATTTTGAGGGGGTGTAACAAACACAGATGTAAATTTAAATGGGAAAAATAATCTTCTTTAAAGCTTGTGGCTGCAGTTACTGCCTTGCTACAGTCTCTTGTGGATTAGGGGATAAAGAAAGTATTTGGAATTGAGCTTACTAGGATATACCACGATAGCAAAAGACAGTTTGAAAAATGAGAAAAGCAAGAACGTACATTACACTGATAAATCTACCTCACTCTTTTTAGTTGTCCAAATAACAAGTTTGTGTTTTTTCTTAAAATTACAGTTTTTAACCTCAATAAATATGATTTGAATGCCTTAATATTCAACGGCAAGGCATTTCCTGTGATTACAAAGCATTAGGGATATTTAAGGCAGTCTGTAGCCTTAATGATGTCTTCAAGCGGGCAAACTGCAAATAGAAACCTTATGATAATGTTTGTGGAGCATGGAAGGGCTGCCAATTCCCATGGCCTAGTCATCTAATGTGCCCCGGCAGTTTGCTTTGACATTCATTCACTTCCCACTGTCGTCACTGTCTTAATTATTACCAAGTTCCCAGACTGCACTAATGCAGAACTTCACACCACCAATAAAATTCACACATATAAGACCCCCCTTCAAGAAAGAAAATCCTTCTGATGACAAATCTTTCATCTTCAAAGACAGTTCCATTTGGGTGTCTGATGCTTATGCTCATTTACACTAACCAGTCATATTATCAACATTATTTTCACCTTTTTAATGGACGCTCCACATGACTGATGTTGAGATGACAACAGAGGTGTTAACGTTTTGAAAAAAAAGGTAAAAAATATGTCAGTATTGAGGAGGAAACTAAAGGAAGGTGCAAAAACCTCAACAAAAATCTTAATTTAGATGCTTGTCTTTCTTCACTTTACTTTCAAAGCAAGGTGCTATGGTTCCCACAGTCATCTCAACACAGATTACTATCATCTCAAACCTATGAAGGAGTGAAATATAGTTTGAGGTGGTAATTGACAAATGACCAAATATAGCTCTATAAAATGTAAGGTGGTAAAATAGTCTACCACTCATTTATTAACTAGCAGTATTACTACAGCAGGAACAAACAGCATATATATGTATATTCATCCTGATCAGCATACCAAATGAAGCCGAGCTCAGTTTTTTTGCACAGTGGATAAGATGTTTACTTGCAGTGTGTGGTCGCTGGTTCATACCCTGTTGCAGTGTGTGGTTGCTGGTTCACACCCTGTTCCACTAACAACACATGAATTCCTTGCCAACAGCCCGTTATATATTAGCATCAATTATTTCATTATTTTCATGGTGGAATGTATGGTTTTACTGTGGAATATTGTGTTGTTTTTATTATCTATTTCAACCCTTTCCAAATTATGAAAAGCAGAGAAAAAGATTCCAACAGTGATTTGCATATAGTTTTGCCACAAGAACAGAATGCATATACACTTATTTAAAACTATATAAAGAAACTATATATATATGTGTGTGTGTGTGTGTGTGTGTGTGTGTGTGTGTGTATTTATATATATATATATTAATATATATATATATGATATATATATAATATACTAATATCTATATAATATATATATGTATTCAAGTGTACACCAAAATCCAGGTCAGTTTTGTTTGTAATATAAATAAAAATGCATTTGTTCATTTGATTCTTTTTTTTTTTTTTTTTTTAATTCTGTTGTTCAGGAATGCAACCTGTCTGGTACTGTAAAATTCAATTGATGTGAAAACACTAAATTATGTTGAAAACCTGCTGAATTTCTACTGGTGCCAAAACTATATAGCTTTGTGAACTGTATTCCTTTAGATTAAATAGAAAACAAGAAAAAAAAAACAGCATGTAGAAAAATAATAGGTTTGGGCACTTCTGGACCAAAGAGATTTCAAGGCTATGCTGCAACTGTATCAAATCTTAACACCATGGAAGGGCTCAAAATAAAGGGGCACTCTATTTTATATTATTATATTGTTCTCATACAAACACTGCCACCTATAAAAACAGGACAACCAGATAAGCCAACAACATTAACACTGGCTACAGCCTTGAAAAAAGAGAACAGCAAGTATAGTACCCAACTGAGGTATTTTACGTGGTTTTAAAAACACATCTCTTAATTTGTTGTTTAGTTTATTTAAGTAATTATTTTCACACAACCAGCCCTACAATTCTAGCAATATTACGTGTCGTCAACATATCTTTAAAAAATACATTTTGTATTGGTTTGCAGTAGACTGTCTCACTGAGCTCGAAGTAAAAGTGTGTAGTTTTTAATTATTATTATTATTATTATTTATATTTTTTAATAGGACTGGTGACCAGTAAAGTAAAAATGAAAACAAAGTGTATTTCAACACGATATAGCCATTTTATACAGTTTTAAATATTTAACAAAGAGAAGGTGGGGTGATACCTTTTATTGGACTAACTAAACAATAATTAATCACAAGCTTTCATAAATATTTTTTTAACAATTGTAGATGAAAGGCAAAAAATACAGTATCCGGATAGGGTCAGGTGCAAGATATAATGACTGGGAATCCCTATGGAAATAAGTGAGACTGGTAATTCTAGTGAGAATGTGCTCTCTACCACTTTATATCAGTGGCATCTTTGTTAGCAATTTTCCAAAGTAAAAAATGTGCCTGCTTATATTTTTGTATTGTCTAGTGTACAGTACAGTGTAATTGGCTGCCATTTTAGTTTTAGGTTAAAGGGAGTGTAGCTAATAAAATAACTCTATACAACATACTGTACCTGCGGTGCACATCCTTTTGCTATATAAGCCTAGGTCTCATAGAGATTTTAAAGAAGCATAATGTTAAACCAAGCACGTATTTTCACTTTTCATAAAGATCTATATTAGTTAGGAATGAAATTACATCAGACCACAGGCTGCCAAGCCAAACAAACCTAATGACATCATACTTTTCCCATACTTAGCTAAATATTAGCTGTGCAACTATTTAGTGCTTGAAAAACTCCCTGTTAAAGATATTAATAGGATAACTCATAAAAAATATTTAACTCCCTTAAATACAGTGTACACAACCTTCCAAAAAGTAATGGGACAAATTGGGACACCAGGTCTGTAGTGCATACACTAACTGTACTGTTGCAGAGCAGCAGATTTAAGAAACTTCCCTGTGTATGTTATCAGATATACAGTAATCCAAACAGACTATACAAACAGTAACTAAAAATGAACACACACACACACACACACACACACACATACACACACACTACTCCGGGAGTGAAGAGATGAGGGAATCATCAACAATAAACATGTAAAAGAACTTACACCATCAAAAGAAGTTAAATGAATCATAAATAGCATTGTTAACTACAGTCAGACCAGATGAAGCATCTTCCAAATGTCTCTGCACAGTTTAATAAGGAGTGGTTTTCTCTTTCATTGCTTGCAAGGTGTGAAAAGCACTCTTTTTTACTAATTAACATGTATGCTGTGTACTAAAAGTACATCTGTAAATCAAAACTAGGAAACTGTGTGTTAGGGATGTGAAGGTAAGATAAAACTTCTTAATGTTTGTTCACCCATGGCGGTGCAGATGTCACAATAAAAATATACATATATATTTTTTTGCTTTAGCACACAAACTGACTTTGTACTAATTTTGTATAAAGCAATAATACCTGACACTGAGATACCAGAGATTACACACCAGTTTTCTAGTTAATATACTTCCCAAAAAAATTGTTATTTTATATATATATATATATATATATATATATATATATATATATATATATATATATATATATATATAGATAGATAGATAGATAGATAGATAGATAGATAGATAGATAGATAGAAATATATGGTATAATAACAACTGTCTAGCTGTGATCTCATGGAGGTTTCTTGAGATTATGGATATTATTTTTTTTAACTAGTCAGCCTGCATGTTTTTATGCAACTGATATATAATTGTCATTCAAGAGAAATATGGTCATTTGAAATTTTGTAAACTAAAAGGAGCATTGCTTCGCTTCCCTGTCGAAGTGAGCTTCCTACACTCACATCTCAGGTTCAATTAAAGCACAAAACAAATCTGGAATTGTATTGGATAGAATACATTGTTTCAATAAACCCACAATACTCCACTGTAACAGTAGTATGCTCCACTATTGCAGATATAATAGTAATTGTGTCCTATATATTTACCTCTGCCATCATTCTTGCCCTATCAGAACCACTATAGTGTTTACCAGCAGGTAATATATTGGCAAACAGCCTTTGTCTGAAAAGAAAGGAACTGCAATTTGTTTTGGGGTTTTTTTTATAACTCAAAAACTGCAAGACAAATAAAGCAGGTCTCTACTCTAGCTTTGCTCAAGACTTACAGGGTCAAAAGACAAGTCATGCATGTCCACTACTGATTTCCCTGGCTCTGAACATTACACTTTGATTAATTGCTTTTCTAACGGTTTCCTGAACTGTATGCTAGCTGGATGACTAACAGCTAACCACATTCTTCAACTGAAATACTAGCAACCTCCTTTTGTGGTAATTTTAAGGAAATAAATATATGACTATGGCCCCTGTTAAACGGAAGCTTTAGATCACTATTTAAGACACAGCGATGCATTGTGGGGCTTCTAAAAAGAGACTCAGTTTGCTACTTTATTCTGACAGCCAAGTGACCAGATTCTGCACTTTTTTTTTTGCTATGATTTCAGTTTGAGTTGCTGTGTGCTGATTAAAGCTAAATGTGTCTCAGAAAAAAAACAAAACGAAAACTGCATGGAATGAAAGTCTAAACCTATTTAAAAGAAACACTAAACACTTAACACAGGAGCAAGTACAGCTGGCTTGCTTTCTCCAAAGCCAGTTAAATATCAGCTGCTACATGCCTCTATCGCTCTTTTATAAAAAAGCAGCAGTTCTGAAACATGATCAAATCTCCAACTAGGCACCGCCCCAGAGGCACAAATCACAGATAAAGCAGGAATTGTTTGGCAAAGAGGAAGCGGGACTCCTGCATGTAAATTACAGAGCAGCTTTTATTGAAGTGAGACAGTCATCTTTGGGGTTGTCCTACTCCGTTTTTGTTTTGGTGCAAAGTATTCTTTCTTTTGCATCTGGTTTTAACTGTAATATTTTAATTTTTGTTAAAGGCTCAAGTTTAATGTAGAACGCATCTAATCTGCATTGCTGCTTTCCTACTGTGAGAAGAAAGAGTACAATGTTAACTGTCACCAGCCTCCAGCTGTTAAATCACGTTTTTCTTTTTTTGGTACACTACAGTGATCTTTTTTGTGATTCTTACCAGAAACATTACCAGTCTCCTCTTTCCTCTCCCCTCACAAGTGGCCTTTTTTTCACCTCTAGATTTCAGCAAACGATACCTGCACTGAACTGAAAAAATAATTACAGTTGTCTTCAGTACTGCGTGGGAAGTGTTATCTTTTTTTATTTATTTTTTTTATTTTATTTAGTCGTTGACAATGATTTTTACATTTTTCTCCCCAATTTGGAATTGTCAGTTGTGTTATTAATCCACCTCTGCAACCCCCTGGCGACTCAGGAAACGGTGGCTGACACACGCATCCTCCGGAACATGTCCCTGTCAAGCCATCTTTTTTCTCACTGCGGATCCACAGCGAAGCCATCAGACCTATGGTGCCAGAGGACAAATCTGAATGGCTCCACAGCAGACCCGCAGGCGCACTATCAACCACAGGGGTCGCTGGTGAGAGGTGAACCGCGGATTGCCCTGCCGACCTAAGCGTACCTGGGCAGTGCTCGGCCAATTGTGCGCCGCCTCCTGGGAACTCCCAGGGAAGTGTTATCTTTATAGTAAATGTGAAGGTTGTCAGACAGTACAGATTACTATACTATCAGTCATATATGTTAGGCTTGAAAAACCTCACATCTGTATTACCATAGCACACACTTGATTTAGATATAAGTGTAATAGCCCTTATATAGCATACACACCAGGTATGGGATGGTGATGAATTCCCACTTGGCTATTTTTCCACCAGAGTTATTTTCCAGTTATTGCCTCTCCTTCTCCTCAGTAAGTGCCAGCTTTTTGTATGAGCATCTTTCTCTGCATTTATCAATTTCTACAGTTTGTACAGTCATTTTACATAAACATGCATTCAGTAAATCTGTAGCAATCTAGCAGGTACAGCATGGTGGCTGTATTAGACTAACAATCTAATTCAGGAAATGACACAAAACTGTCTTCATCCAAACTTAATCTAGGTCATAGCAGGACACATGAAGGTCATTGCTAAATGTGGGACGAATTGGCAACCCTAGACATGGGAAAGTTTTTACATGTATAATTTAGGTATTGAAATGTATATGATTTTGCATACCAGGTGATCTGACCTCTGCATGTTAGTAGTGTTTTATAGTTTGCTATATTTTCCATTTAGTCTGTGTTAATAAAATAATAAACATTGATTGAGTTAAATTCCTTAGAGATTAAGGGAAGGTTAATAAAACAGAATCATTCAAACCTTCTAACAGCAGGTGTTTTATACAGACTTTGAATTGAGGGTATGGAATGGGTTACCTAGCAATGTTTTTTATGGTGGATCATTGGGATACTTTGAGACCTGACAAAGTTTTGAGAACAACTATCCCCTTATAAAAGTTCACAGTAAATTTGCACAGTAAATTTTCTTATGGTTAAACTATGCATTTAGTTGACAATGGTTTTCCATGCTTTTTTAAAATTTGCTTTACTATACCTGCCTGGGCTTTATAAAACTTACCTATGCTTTACCATGCTTGTATTGTGCTTTATTATACCTTGTCATGATTTTACTATGGTAAACTTTCATAAGGGGCTACTAGGAACTGGAAGATGGGACAATTGGTCTCCTGTTCTTTGTAAAGTTTCTTATATTCATAAATAGCTATCAGAAACAGAAGAATAGTATTATCAGATATAGGCATTTTAATAGAAATACATGTGAAAAAAAAAAAAAAAACTGCTGCATTACCGTACATGCTATAACGAGCTCCAGCTAATTAATATTATCTTGAAATAAGGCTTGCAGAAGTTCATTATTTCTTTAGCGGATGATTTGAAGGTTGTGTGGGTTCAGCCCTGAAGCGGCAATTACTGCAGCTGGGGTTTATCAAACATATATGAGCCAGGGGTGGCTGGCAGTCTGCCCAGAAGGCAGAGGAAATCATACTGTCTTTGGTCAGGACAAGAAATGCCATAGAGAGTAGCCTTACTGCCGGAGAGGAGATACACTTTTGAGAAAGTTAAAGTTTTTTATTACTTTGTTGCAATGCAGTTCAGACCATGAGATGCTCCTGAGTCAGTAGAATGATTTGTTTTTATTTTATTGCATGGATATATTGGCTTTACTGAAAGAACTAAAGAGTTGTAAATGATTGTTTGTTCATACAAATGCACATAGAAAACATAATTTTACTGGCAGCTCCTGAAGCTCTATTAGTTTGAATTCAAACTGGACACTCAGCATGCAACTCACTCAGAAGTGCTGATTATCAGTTGTATATCATTATTGGAATATCATTTTCAGCCATCTGTCCCAAAGGTTAGCCGGTCAAAAGATTTAGTGGAGTATTCAAACCTAATGTAAGATGATACACAGAGCATTTTTGATTATGGTTTAATCCGTAATACATTTAAAATGCCACAAAACCAACAAGACAGTATTATCTTATATATGCACTGAATATATATGTTTCTTAAGACAACCAGTCTGCAATAAGAACTAATGCACTTGAGAACTGATGGGATAGGCAAGTGCCTGGGGGCGTCAATGTCATTATCAGGGACCATAGCCAGTGAAGGCAGTAACTTAATTAGTTGTGATACAGCAATTCAACAAAACCGCCACTGGTTGTGACCTCTGCCAAGAGCGGTAGAAATCCAGACAAATGAACTGGCAGACTTTTTTTTTTTTTCCAGGGCCTTCTGTTGCAAAATTTCAGATAAAATATGACAAGACTTTGCTGCATGACTTTGGCATCAATCCTCCAGATGGCACACTGAAATGGCTACAAGCAAGGCTAATAAGGATGCTGCCACATTTTCTCTGTCAAAATGCTAGTTTGCCACTTACAGAAGATGATAATGTGAAGAGAGGCAAACATAGACTCTTGGACAAAAGGTTATAAGTTGTGTCAGAGGATGTACACAGCGATAGGGGTTAGTGGGAAGAAGATGAGTAAACTGCGCACTCTGCCCTTATGAGTTTGAAGATATTTCATACAGCTTTGAAATGAAACAGATAATCCAATTTCTGCAGTTCCATAAAAAAAAGGGGAGGTCAAATTTCAATGAAATGTACTCCGTTCTTCTAGGAATTCTACATTTGTGGGAAAGTATTCCTGTCATTTGGGAACTGTCTCTTAAGACACAAGGCAGATGAAGATGAAGGTCATGCAAATTAAGTTCTCATCATATATTTTCTCTTTGCATTAGGAAAGGCTGCTACTCCTATCCCCACATAGAATCTGAAGCTGTGTTCGATAATAATGATAGCGATGATCAATCAAAGTTTCTGAAGCGGCAGATCAATATATGCAGCTACTAATTAGGGGTTTATCAAATGATAACGAAATGCATTTTTAGAAGTGTGTTATAAAGTGGCACTACATTTTTAGATTGAATCCACCTCTTTATATGTCTTCATGTGAGGCATAACAGTGCAATTTTTAATAAAGCCAGCAAACGATACTTACAGTAGAAACCTTATGGAATGATCAATGAACTCAATGTAGCTTCACAACCCATATCTCTCAAAAGTTAACTGTAAGGGGTGGTTAGGTCGAAGCTCAAATGTAAATACACATCGGTGACTCTATTTATTTCTGACTCTAATAATCTGCTGTTTATTCTTCATTTCCGGAACTAGTAGCTCAGATCATGTTACTGTGCCTGTGACTTGTAAAACATAACTTCATATTAACCCTTTGGGATATCCCAAAGAAAGAATCTGTTTGCATTTCCCACAATGATAATTTATACATCATAATCAACACTCCCAAATGCATATCTACATAAACTGTCTAGTGGCTGTACAAATAAATATACAGAAGTTTAAGTACTCAGATGTGATGAAAATGTAAACTTCTATTCAATGTTGGGATGACTGCTTGTATGGGTATTGTGAGAGGTGATTATGGACTACTTGGCCGCTGGACCTGCTTGTTAAGGGGAGAAGAAGAAGCCACTGATGATGCCAGGATCAGCAGGGTGGACCATGAGTCCACCCCCCATCCCACCCCCCATCAAAGGAATGGCCCGGGTGAGTTTACCTGAGATTTATATACTGTAGGAATGATCTAATAGGTAATTATTCCATAATCCTAGAGAGAGTGCAATCTTTCAATAATCCCACCCCAGAATCAACCTAAGCTTCCAAAAGTAATTTAAACCCTTACAAAATGAAGGTTTTACTTAACGGTTTACTAGAATATCACCCCTTTGTTTGCATGAACCTCAAGGTTTTTTCATAGAAAAAAAGGTGCAATATATGAATTAAAAAGCTGGATCTTTGAGTACAGTAGCTTTGCCCTGAAGACTTTAGTGTTGTTACAATGGGTTATAGGGATATTTTTTTTAAGTCATGAAGATGCTGTAATGCTGTATGCAACAGCTGTTGTGATGCTCTGTGACTATTTTATGTCAGTGTTTGACTGCTAAACTGCAATCACAATGATATCCCAGAGGATACATTTAACAGGCCATGTGCAAAGCCACCCAGTCGCAGCTAGGACTGTCTAAGTACGCCTTTATTGCCATCTCATGTAAGCAAGCAAGTACTACTTTGCATCTATGGTGACTTCAAACAATACATTACTGAAATACATTCATAAACTGATTTTGAAGTGCTTTTCACAAAACCTTAAATTCAGATCTCAGATTTGTTTTTCTCTCTGCATGGAAACAGACACACGTTGTGTATGAAATCAGTGTTTGCAATGCATTACACCCGCATACTCCCGAAAGCCTGGTTTTACCATTCTAGTTTAGTTGGTTGGTTTATCATCACAACTGCTTTCAACAATGACCACAGCTTCCTCTGAATGGCCAAGAGAAACAGTACCTAACAAGTGCCATTTGTCTCTAATCTTTTCTCCTTTTGCTTCAAATGTCTCAGTTTACAAATACTGAAAAGGAACTTATTGAGGAAATTAAAAACTGGGGGTCAGTACAGATAATAGTTAAGGATGTAAGAAACAAATTCTCTTCATCTGAACCTGTGACTTGGGTTAGCCACTTGTAACAACACTAACATCATTGAGGAAAACTGAGAATGCCTACAGTTGAAAATAAAACAGACCTACTCCCTTATTGTCACAATGCCAAAATAAAGCCTATCCCTGAAAAAAACACTAGGGATTCATTAACAGAAATAATGTGCTGTGGGGTTTCATTGCTTTCAAGCAGACATAAAAATGTTTGTACAACATACTGCAGAATGTTATGTTAAACAGCTCTGTAAAGCTTAAAGAAAATTAGATTGTTTAGTTTTTGCAACTGGTATTTGGACAACATTAAGATAGTTATTCAGACACAAGTTCTGAAGAACATAATTGTGAAGAAAATTAAAAATACAAAAAAATTATTTCAAAATATTACTTAGTTGGTGCTTTTATCCAAAGCAACTTACAGAGACTTGGGGGTGAGATATGCAATACAATAGGACCTAGGTTTTACGTCTCATCCAAAGGATGGAGCGTAAGGAGGTTAAACGATTTGCTCAAGGTCACACACAGTAGCAGGGATTGAATCTGGAACCTCCTGGTAACAAGGCCCTTGCTTTAACCACTGGACCACTAAGCCACCTACAGTTGTTTACTGTGATAACTCCCAACCCCCCCAAAATAACATATGTTATTGGAAATCCATGTTCTCATTTCAGTAAAACAGATGTATCTCAGAAGGATGCTTTAAAATATAGAAAACAACATTTGGATACAGTGAAAAGCTGGTGCCTGAGTGACTTCTGACATCTTCAATACACTTGCATTTCTCAAAAAAGACCTACAGTATTTATTATCCTGTGCATTGCTCATCTGTCCATTTAAAATTCTCCAGCCACCCCAGGAGGAAAATCTCAACACTAATTGATTTAACAATCATACTTGTCAAAAGAGGGACACATTCTCCTGACACTGCATGGTTAATGGCAGTTGAACAAAAACAAGTATTTGTTTACACAGCGTTAACACAAACCCTTTCTTTCAAAGGACACACTGTGCACTGGACTGACTGGCAGTGTGAGTTCTCACACATTTAAGACAGATGATGCATACAAGAGTACTTTAACACTGATGAAAACAGTGCACTAGTAATTTCTTAATTAATCAGACATTTGCAGTATCGTTGCAGGTTCTGTGTATATGGCTTTGGATGCTTTCATTTTCACTTTTCATATTTTAAATGGCATGCCAGAAGTTCTTTGGATGTAACATTTGAAAAAAATAAACCACGGAACAATTATCTTATTTCACAATTGGTTCAATTTTACTTCACCTTTATTTGAAAATACTGGAGGTAAAACCATTGTTTAAAATAACGTGTACACAAGATATAAAAACAGCTTTTGTTTTGATACCATTAGTATAGAACCACTGCGTTGCAACTAATATAGTGAAAAATGGAAATTAACCAACTATAGCATTCCAGATGACTTTACGCAAAGGGACCATTAAATGAAAAGAAACAAAAAAACAAAAAACAAAAAGAAAACAGTAAGCTCTGGAGGAACACTGTTAATGGTTGAAATATAGTGATATAGACTGGGAGAAAGACACTATAATGCGGTCTAATTTTTCAGCTTGACAGGTAATCCAGTATTTATTCTGTCAGCATTAATCACAGGTCCGGTATTAGCTCCTAGGAAGAAAATTCTCCATACGAGGGCAGCAGTTTATTTCCAAAGGAGCAGTCTTGTGTCTCCACAGAATTGAGCTCAGTCGGACAATGAAACCGAGATCATTATTCACTGAGTTCTTTGGGATTTGCAACACACAGGCCCCTTCCTCATACATGCTTATTAACAGCTGTACTCTGCTGTGTGGCATCAGCAAAACATTCTCACTGTCCTTTCCTGCAGTGCCGTGCTGCAGGCCTGCCTTGACACAGTTTGTGTTGTGCTTGTTCTGAGGAGGAGTAAATGTAATTGTCCACACCACACACAATTCTGACATACTGTCGCACTTTTTTCCCTGACTGGATTTTTTTTTTTTCCCTGTTATTTCAGCCCTTGAAAAAAACTAATAATAATAATAATAATAATAATAATAATAATAATAATAATAATAATAATATAATAATACACAGAATACACTTAAAACAGCCTAATAGCTACTAAGGAGACTGTTTGAAAACATTTATTTGAAAGAGAAAATATATAGTTATAAGAATTCTGAAGAGGGTAGTACCATCTGGTAATTCCCTTCTTGGTATGTTAAGTGCCCTCGGTTCAGCCTCAGGGTGTTTATTTACCTAAAGAGGGCATTACCAGATGGTAGAGACCACTTCATTGGCTCTGATTGCTTACATAGATACTTATAAGCATTGGATGGTATAATGGGTAATATTTTTGTATTGGAGGCACAAAAGAGATTTGGTAGTTACAAATATACATTTCCTAATTTTAAAAAGGTTGTTTTTCCAATATGTTTTCGTGGTTATTTTGACTGTGTTGAAAGCACTAACTGTCGACGTACTTCAATATTCTCATAACAACTCTGGAAAGATGGCCTACTTTCAATGAGCCTTTCACCCAGTGAGAATTTGAACAACACCTGGTATAAGACAACAACTGCATAGCTATTTCTCACACAGTGCTGTTTCACTTGATTTGGTTCCCCTTCCCCTTGAAAATGTGATATATATATATATATATATATATATATATATATATATATATATATAAGCACGTTACTAGTGTGTAACCACTGCTTATACCAATATATTGCATATGTAAATGCGCCCAAAAATACCACTGTGAAACATTATTTGTACTTGTGGTGGCTCTGCTCTGTTACTACAAATGGTCCCTAACAGTATGTGAACATGGTTATAAGGTCACAATTATAGGCTGTTTATGAATTAAATGGTTTATGTACCAGTGCATGATCATATCTGTTTGTAAGTGTGTGTTTCAACAAAAGCAAAAGGCTCATTAGGTCCCCAGAGATTTCCATTGCCTTTACAAAACTGTTTTGCCACCATAGTACAAATCACTGCCAGAGGCATATCTTTTCCAAACAAAATACACACACAAACACCCTGCCCATGACTGCCTTTCAGGTAGGACTGATGGCTTCAGTTCCCAACAGTTCTAATTGTGGCACTGGGATTTTAAATGATTATCTTTTTGTTGCGGGTGGGTATTGCCCCGGAGGTAATTCTCAAGGGAGAACCCCATCACACAACCCTCTCTCTAGATACAGCTGCTTTACTCAGAACACTTTTTTTTTATTTGACCTTCTGTCCTTTCATTTCCTGCATAATGCACATTTAGATATACCGCATATACAAAGTGATAATCCAGTTTGGCGTCAGTGTGTGTGATTCTTTTTTTTTTTTTGTAATCATTTAAGAAAACGTCCAGCACAATGTATGATTCTCTTTTTTGCAGTTTTTGTAATTCTTCCTCATTATACTAGTTAAGGAATCTTTTTGCATTATAAATGACTTTGTTTCAAGCTATTTCAGTCGCTTTGGTATAACAATTTTCTTTTTTTAAGGAAGGGCATGCTTTGTAAACAAAAAAATCCAGTTTTCAATGTGTACAATTTTACTTTGCCGCTTAGGAATAATAATAATAATAATAATAATAATAATAATAATAATAATAATAATAATAATAATTCAAGAGAAACAACTGGCAGGCCAGGCATTTACAACAAAGTCAATGAATTATTTAAAACCAGCATTTCATTATTATGACAAAAGAAGCACTTGACAGGAAGCCTTTACTCTAAAGAAGCCCACAGGCATGAGAACTGCAAGATTGGTGCTTGCCCCTGTAGAAGATTGCTGACTTATTGACTGTGAAAAAATCTAAGGCTTGTACCTTCCAATATTGTACAATAAAAAATAATTGACCTCTAATATTCCAACACTTATACTGCTAAGAATCCACTGTTTACTTGAGTCAGAACAGAAATATCCAATAAAATAAATCTGGATGTAAAAGAAACATTTGTATTGACACATACCCGTAAAAATAGATGCATAAAGGAAAAGTATGTTACACCCTGTCAAATAGCATGTTAATCTTACAGATCAATTAAAAACAAATACAAGATACTAAGTGTTTTGTGCATGCATCTCGAGAATATAAACATAGTAAACTGTCTCAGCTATACACCTTTTAACTGACAATTATATAAAGACACATGGAGATGAAAAATGTACTGCAAGAGAGACATCTAGTGGGGAGTTAACAATATTTATAAAACAACCTCCACAAATTGCAGTGGAACTAAAATGGACATGTCCTGTTTAAGATAATTAACAGAACCTTGAAAAATGTGTGATGGGTTATGATTATTATTGTTAAATATAATAATAATAATAATAATAATAATAATAATAATAATAATAATAATAATAATAATAATAATAATAATGCAATACTCAGAATTTAAATTAATGAAAGATGTATACTCATTCTTTTAAGATCGTGTTCAACAAACAGTACACTGTACAATTTGTGTAAACTTCCAAATAGCCAATACATTTGTTAACATACCAGTATTGTGGAATGTATCAGATTTGTTTTAGGAAAGACATGGCAAGAACAAATCTGAACACATGCTAGCATTTCACACTTCATAATCATTGATATAGGCATTCATTCTTACTCTTCCATCGGTGACTACAGAGTTTTTCAAACTCTGTAGTCACTGAAAATGCCATCGTCTTTAATTCTTGCACTGCTGTGCGACATGAATTTGGAACAGGACAGTCTCCCAGAAGTTCAAACACATAAACAGGATTTGTTTTCAAAAGGGAAGACTTGAATTTTCTCCAGATTATTCATGGTAAAGACAAACAAGTGGCACAAATCACTTACTAGCTATCATCTGTTCTAGCATTATTTATACCTTATGACTTCAGTTGTGGCCCTAAACAAAATGCTTCTGATCCTGGGCATTTTAAATTTAATGCCAAATGAATTAGACAGCTGCATCTTTACCTCAATAAACTGCACACTCTTATCAAGTTACAACATTCTTCAACTGATCAAACTAATTCTACAATAATATATGTTCTGTTCTGAATAATAATAAAACTGATTTTCACAGATATGGATAAAGAAAAATGTTTCATGAAATTGCTGTATTACCTCCCATGTTAGCTAATAGCGACCCCTCACTTCTAAATATAGCACTACACCACTGATCACGGAAACCAACATAACTGTTTATTTTAAAATTTTAAAAAATGTTAGTGGATTGAAAAAGAAAATGCATATATATAGAGATCATATTTCTTTAAGATACAGAAAATGATATTTTCCATTAGAATGGCTGATACATAAAGAAAGCAATTGACGAGAAAACAGGTACATAACAACCTGGTTTTCAAGGTGGCAAATTCTGCAGTGATTAAATAACTACACAATATCTTTGTAGGATTTGCTGTCATGGTAATTAAAATACAGCAGAAATAAGGAATCGGTGTGCAGTTGATATACTGTCCTATTCTAGTACAAGGAAACAGCAGTTTACCTGTGAAAGACAAAACGGGAGGAAATATAACTGTATCCAAGAACCACACAAATAAACTGTAATTAATAAAACAAAAGAAAAAAATAAACATTCGCTTAAGACTTTCATTTAAATCTAAATAACAGACAAAAAAAAAGAAAAAAAAGACGACCATTAAAAAAAATAAAAATCCTGTGTTCAAAAATGATCATGGTATAAATTGTAATATACTTAATTTTCAAAAAATATTAAGTAACAAGGTATTGTGTAACTGAAGTACTCAAACAGAAACCATTGTTTTGAAGGTAGTTGTATTGTACTTCCACCGGAGCTATGAATATTGTTTACCTCAAGAGTATTTATAATCAAGTCCAATGCTCTTGACAATTACACAGCACTTTATGACCCAGTCTTCTTGTCAACCCACTTCTCTTGTAGTTTACAATAGAAAGGACGATGACTACTAAATAATTGATTATGATTTTCCTTATGGAACTTTACAGAAAAGCTAACTTAAGGAGTTTTTACAGTCAGTAAGCACAGCCTCAAAGTACTCCCTGACCACAAAACCAATGTCACCTTGACTACTGGTAACCTTGTTTTTCTTACCCAGTAGGAGTGTTCCTCAAAACCTTTGTACTGTATGGTATGTTTTTTGTATTTCTTAAATAACGCATCTATGTATATTTAAACTAAATGTATAACTGACAAATTTTTAAGGAGGAAAGGTGAAGGGCTTAAAGGGAAACATGAAATATACACTGAGTATACAAAACATTAGGAACACCCTGCTCTTTCCGTGAAATAGACTGATGAGGTGAATCCAGGTGAAAGCTATGATCCCTTACTGATGTAACCTGTTAAATCCACTTCAAATTGTGTAGATGAAGGGGGGACAGGTTAAAAAAGGATTTTTAAGCCTTGACACTATTGAGACATGGATTGTGTATGTGTGCCATTCAGAGGGTAAATGGGCAAGACAAAAGACTTTGAATGGGGTATGGTAGTAGGTGCCAGGCACGCCGGTTTGAGTGTCAAGAACTGCAACGCTGCTGGGTTTTTCACGCTCAACAGTTTCCCATGTGTATCAAGGATGGTCCACCACCAAAAGGACATGCAGCCAACGGCAGGCCAGTGGTCGAAAACGGCTCATTGATGAGAGGCGCCAAAGGAGGCTGACACGAATTGTGCAGAGCAACAGAGTGGCTACAGTTAGTCAATTGACAGTCCAGTACATCACTGATGCCGAAAGACCCATAAAAGAATGCACAACTCGTTGTACCTTGACAAGAGTGGGGTATGGCAGCCGATGACCTAACAGAGTTCCACTTCTTTCAGCAAAACACAAGTAACTGTGGTTGCAGTGAAAAAAGGAACAAAAACAATGGACACTGGAGGATTGGAAAAACATTGCCTGGTCTGATGAATTCCAGTTCCTGCTGTTTCATGCTGATGGGAGGACTAGGGTATGGAGAAAACCACATGAGTACATGCATCAATTGTCAACATTGCAGGCTGGTGGTGGTGGTATGGGGTGTTTTTATGGCACACATTGGGCCCCTTCATAAAAGTGAAACAATGTTTGAATGCCACAGGATATCTGAACATCATTGGCGATCAGGTGCATACCTTCATGGCAGCAGTGTATCCATCTGCTAATGGATTTTTTCAGCAGGAAAATGCCCCATGCCATAAGGCTATGATTGTTCATTAATGATTCCACGAACATGACAGTGAATTCAGCTTACTGCAGTGTCCTGCCCAGTCACCAGATCTCAATCCAATTGAGCATCTGTGGGATGAGATGGAACGAGCTATTCAGAGTAGAGATCCACTACCAGCCAACTTGACAACTGTGGGAAGCATTGGAGTCAACTTGAGCCAGCATCCCTGTGGAACGCTTTCGACACCTTGTAGAGGTCATGCCCCGACGAATTCAGGCTGTTCTAAGGGCAAAAGGGGGTGCAACTCACTATTAGGAAGGTGTTCCTAATGTTTTGTACACTCAGTGTATTTTTTAATACTGGAAATAGGTTATATAGTATGTGCATGCAAGCCTTTTGTTAACTATTCCATCTGAAGTGCTGAAATTAAATTAAATTAACTTTGCCATCATGTGACAGAGTAACTTCCGCCCATGGGTGTATTTGGGTTATTTTGTATAGTTTGGGTTAGGAAGCACAGGTGAGTTAAAATGTTTGCAGGTATGTGGCACAGGGAAGTTGCAATTAGTTCACGTACAGATAGTGCAGGGACCAGACTGAATGATTAGCAATTGAGTACTGGCACAACTGTATATAGAGTCACAGATCTCGCACTCAGGGTTGGGTGTTTAGTGAGGAGAGAAAGAGAAAGGTTGGGAGGAATAAGAATAAAAAAATAACAATTGTTACTCGTGCTGAAACAGTTCAGCACGATACTTGTTCTAGGTCAGTGTTTGTTTTCTGTTTTGTTTGGCCATCGTGCCATTTGTTTTGGGTAATAAGTATTGTTTGATCAACCTTTTTATTTATTACTAAAATGTGCAGCAGCACATTAAACCCCAGTACTTTCAGACCATTTCCTGGTCTGACGTCACCCATCAGCCATCCTTTCCACATATCATTAATCAATTTGAATGATGTTCAAATGTATTCAAAAGAAGGGATCTGGAATGTCAAGCGGGCGCAAACATAATGATTTGCAGTTGGGCAATTGCTGACCTTCCAAAAACTTTGCACCTCTTACAAGTGGAAACCATTGTAGAAGCCAGTAATTAAGAGCTGTGTAAAACCACCTTCAGAGACCTGTCATTGGCCTCAGGGTGGCTGCTATGGTACACTTCTTGATTCGGTGACGCTTGACTCTTGTTGAGGACAGGTAGGAAAACCTACGGTGAAGAGCAAGACGGAGAAGGCTGCATATTCAAACCCAGGGTTACTTTGTTTGGGATGCCAGAGGATGCGTTGGTAAGGTGTTATCGTCTCACACCTATAATACATCCTAGACCTAATAGCTGAATTTCACTTTTTCATCACCTGGTTGACTGTCCTCCTGGTAACACAGAGAGCATTGACTTTCTCCACTATAGAAAACCATATGGCCTCTTTGGTAACATAACTGATGTTGGCTGAGGATTTTCCAAATAACTAAATTTCACGTTGAGTGACCTCAGCCGTACGACTCTCAGCTCCTCAGAAAACGTGTCTTTTCTTTTCCCTGTGCAAAGAGGACTTTGCTGCTCTTTCTCAGACATAATTTTTTATTTGGTTTCATTTTCACGCTCCACAAATCTCATACAGTGCCTACTGCTCTCTGTACTCTTAACCCACCTCACCTCTGGGCTGTAACTGCGGCCGCTAAATAGCCTAATGCACAGGCGGCGCTCATTGCAACCCTGCAGTGCAAAATAATTGCCTGGCCGCTGGGCAACTTGGATTTTGCAGCCGCAATTGTTTGTTTTACGCCTATCCTTACACCAGCCCCATAGTGTCTAAATTAGTGAGTTAGTTGGTCGATGACCCAAACCCTTCACTGGATTGCTAGCCCAGTGTAACAAACACCTCACTAGAGCAGGAAAATGTCTGGATCTCAATAGCTTTATAAAGGTAGAACTCTCAAACAGAGACAGTGTTCAGCTAAACGTCATTAGCCTGTACATTTTTCAGTAAATGTACTATTGTTGCTACTAAGTTTACGGTACTACTGTGAAGAGAACCTGAAGCTGCTTGTCAGCCTTATAAAAAAAAGCCATTTAACACAATACAATAAAGGTGTAGAATGGTACTCCATCAGTGTACTAGGATCCAAAGCTTCTAACTAGCAACATTATAAGTAAAAGATGATTAGTTTTCATCAATGTTTGATCCATTCACACAATCCCACGGGTGCCTTTTACGGTAAGTTGTTCTTGCAATGTCTGAAGAATTGCACAAGAGACATCATCTCTCTGACTAACAACACAATGAAAGTTCAGTGCTTCTCCACATTTTTCATTCATTAAGTCCCAACCTTGATCACTCAATAAAAGAAGGATAAGAGTCCTTTCTGTGTTGACTGAATACATGGCCTCTTCCTGCAAAGGCAGTTGAATGGCTATTGTGCTGAGCTGTGTGGCAGATTTTGTGATGTTAGTGACAGTCCACTTGGGACTAGCAGAGACCACCCAGCCTTTTTCATTATTCCAAGCAGAAATATGTCCCTTTTTCAAAACTACACTAGCATTGGTCCACAATAATAAAATAAAGAAACTAAATTTCTTTGCAGTCACAAATTACTATATTTAACAAAATGGATAATTCTTAAGTCAACAAATGCCCTTTACAATAATATAAAAAAATAGATGTTAAAATATCATGAAGTTCATTGTGTATACAAACCAAGTTACTATTTGGATTTAAATAGCACATATTAAAAGCAAGGAAAACACCATAAATCTTTATTATAAGACCTACATTAACAATGACCACACTTAATATTTAAAAGAGAATTCTGTCAATACCCGCCAAACACTTCTGATGTAGAACCATCTTTAGTGTCTGTCATTGTGATTTAAGACTGCCTCCTTAACAAAGCACATTACAATAACCGCACTAGATCAAAAACAGACATAGATGATGTTTGTTAAGCATCCTGAGGACTGGCCAGCTGCAGTGGCTTTTACAGTACGATGCATTTTCCCTCTGTTTTGATGCAATTCATAGAACTTAATTGCAACAACATACCACAAAAGGAAACGATAAATCAGTTTACTGTACATACTTCTGCCAGGTTCAACATAAACATGGAATTCAGACACTCAATATAACATGTATTTTATTGATCTCTCTTTTAAGGGATCCATAACATTTTCTGGGAAAAAAAAACAAAAAAAACAACAAAAAACAGTAATATTTATAGTTAATACATTGTCCTTAGCCAGTAGTACGAGACACTGCAGATATCAACAGAAAACTGCAGCTCGAAGAGAAAGATTTAATTGTGGCCCTGTTCTCCCTGCTTCAGAGACCTTTCTCCTTAACACAGTGGGAAGTAACCTTTCTGCCCTGAGTGATCAGGATGCAGAAATTGACTGTTTTATTAGAGTAATGTTATAATCTCAGCCTGGCCTTGCAAACATGATCTTTTATTACAGGGGCTTAACATGCATTTGAACAATCTGCTAAAAGAGTCATGTGTAAGGCTGCCATGTCTACATTATTTTGTAAACTACCGGCAATAAACTAAAACAGCAGTTTAAAACGAAGTGTAGGGCATGGTACAGTCCATTTTTATTTTGAAACATGAGATTATATATATATATAAACTATAGGTTAAAGAAATCTGTTTGGCAAGCCATGCTTTCAGTTAGTGTTGAACCAGGAGGGTGAACTTGTTTCCACCCATTCAATGACTTTTTTCCTGTTATTAACCAACCAGCTACTTCCCCTATTGACTGACATTCTTTCAGCCAGTAACATGCTTTAACCCAAAAGACACTGGTGAAATGACCCAGGAAGTCCAAGTGCAAATAGATAATCCAAGAATAAGGCATAGAAACAGAGATTCCTTTAACCTAATCATGTTTTAAAAAAAATATACATATATATATATATATATATATATATATATATATATATATATATATATATATATATATATATATATATATATATATATATGCTCTATAACACATGTCTTTTTCAAAACTGCACATTTGAGACTATTAATTAATGTAAGGGCCAAACAGGAAATTATTGTTAGCTACAATTACTTTAACAGATGCCATCCTGCTTTACAAACCCTGCGAGACAGGTGAACGACACAGAGATAAATATTTCCTCTGAAGAGGACAACATTACAGCACACCACAGATATAAAAAAGGGCTGCACTGTATTCCTGTACCTTCAGAGTTTAAACAGAGGTTTCACTATCAAGTTAATTCCAAGAATTACACAGAAAATAACTGGTTAGTTGTCATTGCTTAACTAAGTGAAAACACTCCAGTTATAAGCGATTCAAGGGAATAAAAATGTATATTTATGTTGGTCTTTTACATAAATAAAATCCAGGAGAATTAACTAGGTTATAACTTGCCAGAAAATACAGACATTTTAAAAACACGTATTTCCTATTTTGGCCTAAGGGGTGCAAGTAATAGCACAGGGGTGGTCAAAGAAGTATTGGAAATTAAGTGGCACTTTACAACCACAAGCCATACATGTTTCAGTTAAACAGCTACTTTAAATGATTCATTTCCTGCAACAGTTAAATATCATGCATCATTTTAATAAGATACACAATTCAACCCTAATAGTTGCGGTATTATCAAAGGCAATTTTTCAAATTATCATTATGTTCACTTAATGTTTAAATGTCAATATCTACTGTATATCTTGGGTATAGTAACACCACATGACCCTGCGGAATAAGTTTATTATGTTTCCGGATGTTACAGTGGTTGCTCATAATTTTTTGAGCTACAAAAGGTTAAATGAAATCTATTACAAATTGAAAAAGGTAAAACATAGTTCACAACAGCATGTACCACACAACTGGAAATGGATCTGGGTTTAATATAAATGACATTATTCTTAATAATCTACAGCTATTTGTTTTATTTAACTTCAAACAAATAATGGATTAGGCTAAAATGCACCATAATATTTGGTTGAATTTAGGAATAGTTTCCTTATTACATCACAAAATACATTTTGATATCCCAAAGAAGCAAGACTTGCAAGTAGGCATTTAAACATAACTAAAATCTACAGCTACAAAATTCTACTCCGACAGCATTTACCTTTTCAGGATCTCCTCCCAGTCTCCATAGGATAAAAGCAGAGAGTAGAACCAGTATAACATATACACAGAAGTCCGTATTGTAAAGGCTATCAAGATTTGCTGCATGTTGTAAAGTTGCCTCCTGATTCTTCACACTGCACAAGAGGTCCTGTTATTTATGTAGCATATCTCTTGGTCCACTGCCGGGCTATCCTGTCATGCTCTGCTCTGTTAGTCAAATACTGAGTGGCTATACTTCCAACCAGAGGATCAGCTGAGAAAAAAACGAAAAACAAAAAGCAAAAAAAGACAAGATATTAGTTTCCAATTTAACAAAATTGTGAAAGTCACATTTGTAGAAGCTTTTACTGTCCTTCACGCGTTAAAAAAAAAAAAAAAAGTATCATTTTGTTCTCTAGATTCTCAAAATTTCATGACAACTGCATAATCTGATGCACAGTGTAGAAGTAAACATTTATCCAGTATATGTATTTTTATGTCCAGTTCTACATATTAAACCACTTTTTAAATTCCCATGACATATGCCTCCAACAACATGGTTTGGTAACCCATTCCACGCTGCTCTCTATAGGAATAAAATAAAAGTTAAAAATGAGGAGGCGGCCATTTGGCCCATAGTCTTCTGACTGATCCCGTAATACATACAAATACATGCTTTCACTGTTTACTACATCCAGGACAATCCCCACAGGAGCGAGTCAATGGATTTCCTTTCAATTTACAGTAATTATTAGAGGTCAGCATGGGTAGAAAATCTTGAACCGGGTACCTGTCGTGAAAAATACCCGGGTACACAGATCTTTATATTAATGTTAATGTTTTAAAACATATATTAATGTTTTAAGTGCATGATACATATTTAAATACTATACAATACACATACATTTAGTCCCTTCAGATCTGTAACCTATTTCAATACTGGAAACATTGAAATAATAATAATAATAATAATAATAATAATAATAATAATAATAATAATAATAATAATAATAATATCATCTTCACTGCCAATTTCTTTTAAAGATGCCAACATTTCTGAATTTTATTCATTGCGGATTTCTTTTGAAACTTCTCCAAATCACATGCAAATTATTTGTTATTTTCCTCATCTTGGTTTGACTAAGTTTTCAAACTGTCTTAACGAGTAGCTATTGCACTGACAAATCAGTGAAACTGGCGGGGTATGGGATTTGTAGTTTTTAATGTGTTACTAACAGTGGGCAGTGGATACCAATAGACTACATTCCTAGAGTATAGTACGACTGAGCGATGAGAGTTTAGATCTTTGAGTTTTTTTTGTTTTTGTTTTTTATGTTTTATACTGTCAGCTAAAAAAAATAAATAAATGTACTTTTTTTTTTTTATAGTTAACCTTTAGGAACTCCTACTGGCACAAATTTACGTTCGCAAAGAGACACAGCACTTCATTCTGGTCTGATATTAAAATACATCCAACGTAAATATGTGCACAACTTGAGTTAGCCACAGGAAAATAAACACATATGATCTTCAGTCAGTCGGTTATACAAACACACAATACTTATAGTCTCATTAAAAAGCAATGCACTTGTCATAGATGATATCCACTGGGACAAAACAAGACAACCAACAGATTATTTATCTATTTTTTGTCACCAGTAGAGGGAACCAAATCATATACGGAGAAACCCTTCACTGTACTGCAATTCACAGATACAATAATTTAGATGTCAAAGAGAAAATGCCTTAGTAAGTATACACTTACCCTAGGATTACATTTAAATTATGATGTGACTATCCTTATAAAAGACTTTTAAAATTAACTCACTATGATAACTGGGTGCAACTGTTTAATGATAACAGCTTTAGTTATTTGATACTTTAAAAAACTTCTGTTAAGGACAGCAGAATCGTAATTGAATTGAAAGTCTTTTGTTTCAACTGCCATTTAAATTCTGTACGTTTTAAAACAACTAAGAGGATTTGTATACTTGACACATGGTACCTGTTTCATGTTAATGACGACACCAGTAAGCCCCAGACTGAAACTGCTTGATGCAGCAATATATGAAAGTGCTGCCAGATAAACATTTCACACAGTTAAGCTTTACACAGTAGAATATGATTTGCTCACCGGGATTGCAATCCGTCAGGAGGGAACAGATAGACAAGAGAACCTTTGAGATAGTCAGAGCAGGGCTCCAGTTGTCTTTCAGAATATCCAGGCAGATGACTCCCTGACTGTTGATATTGCAGTGATAAATCCGAGTGCGGAAAGTGACCTGAAGAAAAACACAGACCAGTTTGTGTAGAACGGAACTTTGGGGGAATCCTAGAACAGTCTTTATACTGAGGAAAAAAACAATAAGTAATTGACAAAGTTCACAGTTTACACTGCTGAAGAAATCATGTTCCCTTCCAATTAACGAACTTTATTATACATGCTCTAAGTTGTATTATACAGTACTGTAGCTGGCCCAAATTATTCATCTGTAACTTCAAAACATTTACCTAGAAATTCTGAGGTAAAACTATTACAAATCAGATGAATGAGACAAAACACTTGTCTACATGTATAGTTGTATGACTTATATTTATCATATTTCTCTTTTTATTAAGTCAGGTTTGGACTCATTTTAATTATGTTTGTTTTGGTTTCATGACACATTAAAAAAAAAAAAAAAAAAAACTTAAAACTGACCAACACAATTTGATGACATCAAGCAAGACAGACAAGTTGGGGTAGAGGTTGTGAGCCAGAAAATCCTGGGCTTGAATCCCAGTTCACCTCTGACTTGCTGTAAACACAGACTCATCTATTAAACTCCAAGTGCCTCCTTCCCACCCAGCTCTAATCTTGCTTAGACCATGTTTTAACAGCAAATGAGATGTTAAACTGTGGCCAAGGAAATCAAGTTTTTAATGCTGTAAGTTTAGTCACTGGGTCATGCTTTTACAGCTTTGGAGGATAACGGAGAGTGCTGTTTGTGGTCTTCATTTCTGTCTCAATCTTACTGCTTACTGGTATATATAGCTGCAAACAAGACAACTGAACTCACGTGGTTTAGAAATCAGCAGTCATTATACAGCAGTCTGTAACAGTTATACACAATGGTGTGATTACTAAGATTAATGCTTTAAAAAAAATACAAATCACTGTGAACAGAGGCAGACTGAACAGTATGACTAAAAGAAGAGTTTTCTTACTTTAGTAATTCAGAGAAGGCTGCAATTTAGAAACAAACGATGTTTAAGCAGAATTTAGAAAGTGCTACTACACATTTAATAAGTTATTTCTGCTGAAACACTTCCTTCATATGAGGGACCATCAGAGTTTTATCCCCTGTTTTTATTACATTAAAGGGGAACTGTAATGCAAATGAATCTTTAACCATTTCAATAGAAAACATGTTAACTAAAGCTTCTGATGCCTCTCCTTGAGCAGTATATCGTATAAAAACCATTAAAACAAATTAACATTAAATGCATTGGAGCTCTCTTCCGTCATGCTTTGTGTGACTTCCTGTCGTGGACTCACTCTAAAATCACATGCAGTTTTTGTTCCTGTTTTTCCTTTTGTTATTTTTGCACCCGAACGCTTTGCACTCTGACATAATTCACCCTGCTGTTGTTCACTGGTGTGAGTGGCTGTCAACGATATGACATAACAGTGGCGTCAGAAAGGTTCCAATATGACGAAGGCCTGCATTTCCAGCTGGCCCAGAAAGCGGACAAAAAAAACCTGAAATACTAGCCAAGCACTCGACTTAACAAAATTGGCGCCGCAAGACGCATTTGTTATTTATACTAAGCATTTAGAGAGCCTTATTATTTTGAGTACAGTTCCCCTTTAAGGGAAAAGCCAATGGTGCTATAGCAGGAACCATTTCTTAAAAAGTGCAAAGAATACATTTCATTTGTGCACAATGTTTCAGTTTTTTTGTTATGCTTTTCTGTTGTCAATCTATACAACGGTAGTTTATTATTATTTTTAATGATCCATGACATATGTAGTTAAACTAGAAAGCAGAATACACTACAAGTGAATGCATATTACAGTTAATACATAAATAAAACATGAATGCCTCCTTAACAATGCACTTTATAGAGTATTACATTCCTGGAAGTCTATAAACTCACTCACGGTATTAGGATTTTGCTATTACAGTTTAATTTGATATGGCACCTCCTAATCGGGTTTGTTAAACAATTTAAATTTAAATCACTATTAATATATTCATTGAACAACTGCAAAGCTCAGGGATAAAGTATTCCCCAAAACTGTATGTCAAAATCAGCTTCTAATTAAACTGGAACGGTGTGGGGGACTCCTGAAACTGTCAAGGTGATAAATATATCCTAGCAACACAAGGATTATCGTCATCTGTGTTTTCAATTTGTTATTCATTGCAAAAAAACACAGTTACACTTCTAATTTAGTTAAACCATATATTTTAAAATACGTTTGGAAAATATAAATTCTGATTTGAAATGTACGATTAGAAAGTAATTTTTTTTTTTTCAAATATCTCTATTGTATCTTAATAGTATTGTTTGCAAATATCATGATGACTATGTTAATATTTAATTTCGAACAACTGAATCACTAATGAACTAACTGAGGTCATGTGTGGCTTGCAAACAAAATTACAGCATAAAATAGTGTGTGTCAACTAAGCTCTTGACAGTGTGAAAACAAGAACCCAAGTTCAAAGTTGCACACTATACAACTATGTGGCTTATTAAAATACAGTACAGTGGGGAGTCAGTTCCATACTTACCTTTGGTGGTTTAAAGGGGTAGTCAGAGGAAAAAGTAATATCCAGAAAGAAAACTCCTCCTTCATACACTGAACCTGGGGGCCCTAGGATGGTAGACCGCCATTCATATATATTGTCTCCTTTTGGACCAGCACTAAAAAAAATAGAAAAAAAAAAATTAAAAAAATAAATAGATACTTCACATCACCTTTGATAAAAACATCCAGTGCACGTATACAGTATGTGTACTTGTACAGTAAAAAGATAAAGAAATGGGACTGGACTTAGAATTCTTACTGTATATACTTTCATATAAACAACTAACTTACAGATAGGGTTTCAAATGTTTTAAAAAATGTATTCAGGTATTTCTTTCATTCATACTGTACATGGTAAATCCAGAAAGTCAACATCCATGATATTTGACCAACGCCTAACAAAATTAAATGTTTGTATGTTAAACTCCTAATTCATAATTCACTGTTTTTGAAGTGATGGTGGTAAATTGATTTCAAACAAACAGGGGGTAATGGAAGTGAAGTGTTCATATTGCAGTGGTCCTCATCAGATTCTCATGAGCCCTTGATGAGAACTGAGAATAAAACACTATTTTCTTATTTTTGTATTTTTTTTTTTTATTAGTGTATACTCACACATGATTTATCAGCTTTTGAAGGAGGGGAAAATTATTGACTAGTTTGCCAATATGTAGTGCTCTTTTTAGTAACAACGATCAGGTACTGTACATCACACTCCAATGATTCTTATCACATTTGGATTAGCTTTGTTAGGCTCAAGGAGGCTTACCAAAGCAGCATTCATGTCATTCCTGTTTCAACCTCTTGCTAAGGACGGTATCTCTCTAAATACATCAACACGACAATAGTTCACTACACTGTGCTATTGAAGTGCAGGTACAGTAAAGTCAGAAAGCATGACTGATTTCAACAATCCAATACAACTAGCATACCCAAGGCGGCTGTAAATAAGTGATAAGACACTAAATAAAGTAGGCAACTGTGCTCTATTTGGTACTCTGATCACCCACCGGCCTAACAGGCAGTGCTAGGCAATTATCTTTTATAAATAGTGGACTTGTCTGAAAAGAACAGCAGGGCGACACATCCTGAAGCCAGTTAGGTTGTCACTCCATGTTGCTATGGACAGGAGTTGTTTCACTTCCAAAACTATGGTAATAAATTTAATCCAATATGCATCACCTAAAAGGTGGTACAGTATACTTAACTTGAGAGAAAAGGGAAGTCTACAGTAATTAAACACTGTTCAAAAGATTAAAAAACTTCCATTGTTTTAGTTTAACACTGCTGCCGTAAGGTGTTAACACTGCTCTGTGACGTTATTAATGTCACACTCTGGGGTTCTAACCGTGATTCGGGGATTGCTATTCAAATTACATAACTGTGATGTTAATAGTGTCATCTCACATTTACTCCTGCTTAATGCAAGGGCTGAAAATAACCCCATGAAATGTTAATTTCGATTTACCTGCTAATAAAACGTAATTATGTAAGCAGTACAGTGTGCACGCAGAAGGATGTGATTTTGGTGGCAAGACATACATAAACAATAAAAACTTTATTTAAGTCCATGAGCACCATGCATAGCATTGACCCCACTTAGCTGCTACTGGTATTTCCCATCAATAATTTCAGTTTCTAAATGTAAACATAATTTAATAAACTCATAAGGTTGAAGAAATATTTAAAGAAAATAATAAAATAAAAAAAGCAGTTACCACATTATTTCTACTACTGAACCATAACATGCTGCATACAGTAAAAGTGGAAGTTATTATTCCTAAATTTAAATTGGATATTTCATGGCAGTGTGGAAAGAGTTGAAGATAAACAAACAAAAGGCAAATTCACAAATACAGTATTACAGTTGGATCAGTCCTGTTCAACATAAAGCAGCTTTCTCTCGTCTCTCGACACCGCTTCAACATTTTTAGTACTGTTATTTTATATTGCTTATTTGTTCAACTTTTTAAATATTTATTAGCTTCAAGAAAATACAAATCTCTCAACATACAATAAAAGCAGTTTTAATAGTTATATACATTACTCCAGGAAATAAGCCTGATGCAGATTTGAACAGTCACTTCATTGCAAGAAAGTCTTGATTTCTGTCATACCACGATTTTGTAAGTATGTTATTTGCAGCACCATGAGACAAGGAAGACAATACAAATCATGTCTGCCTGATATTCAAGACCTGCCATGCTTAAGTAGATTTCACAGCATTCTACTTGCATTCTGGCAGCAGATAAGGGTCCATAAACTACTCATACCCAAAGAACATTATAGCTTACTTTATTAATAAACAACCTTAAAAACATTTTTTACAGTACATTACATTACGATGCAGTCTTGACTGGGTCATAAAAGTGATGCATTAAAATTGAATCGTTTAGGATTGAGGTTCGATCTGATGTTTACACTAAACAGCAATGGAACAGATCCAGTGTGCAAAGGCCTTAACGTTGCATAAAATGAAAGCCCTCAAGTTTATCTTTAGCACTGTTGTTGTTTGTTAGCTGCTATAATTATAGCAGTGCCGTACAGCAATTAAAAAACTAATGAATCACAAAATGTGTGAGAAAATAGCAACTGATGGAGACTTGTGAGGTTGTGTGTTGCTGGGAAAACATCCAATATCCATCTGTGGTAGGGCTGATACTCCAGTCCTGCAGCAGTTACTGTCCACTCTCAACTGCATTTTTAATGCTCACCTTTAGTGGAATGGATACTGCTGAAAAGTGAGACTGTTTTAAGGTAAGAAACTACTGCAGGTAAGAACTTATTCATTCACTAAAACAGTCAAAAGAAAACAATTGTAAGATTTTGTTAGCAGTAAATATGTTATCCTGAATTGTAAATCCAGCTATTTATATACATGATTACCTCTAAACCTGCATGGCATCAAAGATATTTACTGGGTGATTTCCCTCTTACTGGCAAATAAGTCCATAATCAAAATACAGGATATGGCTTGGCCTCTTCATTTGACAATTTGAGGGAAGTCGAGAGTCTACTCTGTAATTACACTGACATTAGATAAATGGCTATACTATAATCTTTCTCTAAATGTCACATTTGGCTGTTTTGATTTGACAGCATGAAATGATAAATGCACTGGACTTCTAGAATGCAGGTTCTAACATTTGCTCAAAATACACCTCCATCAAGCAGCTCCATTACCCCGGAGCAGAATTACTGCATCACAGGATCAATGGTTGAGACAATATTCTAATAGTTGCTTCAAGGTCTATATTAGTATAATACTAGCAGTCTAAAATGAAGATATTATTTCCAGTTTGTATTAAAACCCTTTAAGAAATAAAAGATGTATTGTATAGACAGCACTCAGACAAAATTTTATTTTAACACATACAACGTAAATATTTAAAATAAATAAAACCGCCAACCTAAGAAATATGAAAGAAAAATTGTCTTATCATATTGTAGAACATTACACAAATACCATAGTACTTGGAATTAAAAAATAAAAATAAAAAACGTAAAAAAAGATGGTGTGGCTGCATGAACACACAATAAGAACGTGACTGACTGCCTGAGAAATGACGAACAAACACGTTACTGCCTGCTCTTGAATCATCCATTACATACAGGCACCCATTTTCAAAGAAGCGTCCTTAGTCTAGCTTCCTGAGGAATTCGAATAGAAGCTTTTACAATTTCAGTGTTTCGTTATGCTGAAATAAGTCCATATTTTTTTACCATTTGTACTTACAGCATACATTAACTTAACGTACTGTATACAGTACAAGGTTTGTGGATTACAAAAAGACAAGGAGCTTTTTTTATTGTAACAATTCAATTTCTCTTTACTGGTCAATGACTGCAGGTAATATAACTACTGATTTACTGTACTGTTAGAATAAGTGTCTTAGATAGTGTAAACATTAACACTACAGTTCCCATGAATCAGTGTTATCAGCATCAGTTACTGTACAGTAACATTAAACATTATAAAAACCAGTGACCCTAAATTATTGTCTCCTGTTGGTGAAACTCCACATGACTAGTAAGTACAAGTAACTTGTAACAAGTTTCCATGCAAAAATTGAAATTGGTTATAATAAGGTATTGATTAATGTTACACTATTCATTATTCCATAACAACACTAGAGAAATTACAGAGCTCGCCCGGTTCCTAGTGCAGTACATGTATTTTGAAACCAGGACCAGAGGACACAGTTGCAAATGAAGTGAAGATATACTTAGAACAAAAGGGCAGAACACATCTTTACTCAGAGTGGCAAGGGCATGGGTTACCTACTGTAGCCATGTTGTTGATGCAGAATTGTTAGGATCCTTTATAGCCTAGCTCCAGTAGTAAGAACCGGGAAAGCTCTAATTTCTCTAGTGTTCTTATGGTTGTTATGGAATAATTCATGCTAGTGTAGCAAAAAACAAATCAGATAATGAACAGCTCCTTTCTATTTATTTATTTAATTTATATAGCGCCTTTCATATTGGAGTATCACAAGGCACTGTACATAAAAATACAAAATATACAAATCTACAACTGCAATTACAGTAAGTTGGTAGTTTTAAGGGTGTCACAATTGTATTTGTCCAATCAGAAAATGAGCTTTTACACTAAATTATAATCCATCAGAAAATGCCATCACACTTGCCTAAAACTTTTGCACAGTACTGTGTGTGTGTGTGTGTATGTATATATATATATATATATATATATATATATATATATATATATATATATATATATATATATAGCTTAACACAAATGCTGTACAGTAGATATCTAAATAAAAGCTGCTTCACAATAGGAAGTGGTTTCTCTGTGTATACTTAGTGTTTCCTTTCACTAAAGCAATTATGCATAAGAAAATAGCATATTACAGTGCTTTTGCTGTCCATGCCAAAACCACTACCAATATCTATGCATGCCTAATATTGCCTAACACGTTTTCACAGGAACATTCAAACTGCACCACAGAAAACACATGTTTTGACAAAATTTACTGAATAAAGGCGGCTCACGTCTAATAAAATTAATAGGTGGTTCAACTTCTTTGCCATTTTAGTAGTGTGTAAATGTACAAAAGTAAAGACCAGCGCAAACAACACCTCCCTGGCTACCTTTATAAACTGTGACAACCTAAAATCTGACTATTACATGGTTTGCTGTTACTGGATTCCGAAAATGAAGCAGCTCTTCTCCACCATGAGGGAGATACTGAATTCAATACATATCACATGCACTACTGCCTTTTCAGTAAGCAGCCTATTCTACTGCATTGTCTATGGATTCTGAGTTTTAGCAATTACTGTGGCTTGCAGTCCTTGTTGAATTAGCTCAAACTATTTCAGTTTCCATCTCCTCTGACAGTATAGGTACTGTAACTGAGTTTGAGGTGGCTAGGATACAATAGTAGTAGCGTCCTTCTGATAAAGGAATTTTTCAACAAGGGACACAGGGTTGAAACTCATGAACAAGCAGAGAGAAAATAAATCAAGGATCATAATGCAGGGACAAGAGAGACAAACAAGAAGAAACAAAAAACAACAAACAACAGGCAGCAGCACTTTCTCCCTTGATAAAAGTTCTGTAAATTGAATTAAAGTTTTGCCTAACTAAAACGCACTTAATCTGGGTGTTTGCTACAGAGAGGGTGGGAAAGAAAAAGGTTATGGTGTGGCTTTTTTCCCACCAAAATACATCTGTTACTAAGTAAGATTTTAACATGTAGTTCTGTGAAAAATCCTAAATTAAATGTCACTATAATTGTAGTATACAGCTTCCTTACGACAAGCTCAATAAAATAATTTAAAAAAAAACAGCTCTGTTGAAACGGTACAGTATGTTAAAAAAACAAATATTTCAGTACTATTTTTTTTTTTGTATTGCTTTCATATTCTGTATGGCCAAATCTCATCATACTCAGTAACCTTTTCCCATGTAATTAATGCCTCTAGAATATGTATTAATGGAAAAGCAAGTTACAGCAAGATATTGGTGAGACGAGATTGCAGATTTACAAAAGATCACTTGCATATCTAATAGAGATGGTGAGCAATATAGCGAGAGATCCATAGAAAAACAAATAGGTTAATAACAAATACAGTACAACCACTCCATCTTTTTATTGTAGGCGTCAGGGTCGAGTATAAATCCTCTACGCAACCTGCTTTTTCTCATTTTTCGTATAAAAAACAGCACACCATTTTAATATGTACTACAGAGGGTAATTGCTTCTCATCAACTTAAGTCTCCAATTAACTGCATGAATGTTCCTCTCCTTTCTCAACTGCCCAAAACCCACTCCATTGAAAGCATCCATTCCCAGCATATGAGACTTGTTGCTAGGGAGCTGACTTCGCAGCCCTGTGGCTTTTGCTAGTGCACTGCTTAAAAAACAGCTTCAGTAAGTACATATTTAATTTGCTTTGTGTTACTGTGCAATGCGTGTGTATATGATAATAGTACGATATTAATGCTTTGTTTTTAATTGTTTTGTATATTTTTGTTTGTGATGTGCAGTACGAAATAAAATGAACAGAAATTCTAAGTGAAATTGTCTATGTATAGTGCGCAGTTAGACTGTAAAAAATGGGGCGACAACTCCAGGACCGTGATATATCTGAATCCACAGTATAGCGATGGACCTTTTTACAAGTAGGTTAACATTTTAATACAGTTTCAATACAAGCAAAAATCCTGAAAACATTATGATCTACTATACTTTTAAAAAACAAGTCTCTAATGCAATATGTTGCAAGGTCTATATTCTCATCTAAAATGGCTGGCTTGTCTTGAGCTACAGTAACAGAAAGTACCTTCCCAGTAATATGGAGAAGGTCCCTTGAGAAGCCATTAGGTTTCCCGTAGTATAGAGACTGCTGTTCAGAGTCAGAGTTATGGAATCGGAACCTTAAAATCACGGTGTGGGTTAAAAGTCAATTTCCTTCTTCAGTAAAGAAAATAATGAGAAACAACATCCCTACAGTATACCCACACAAAGGCATTATACATAACAATATTATCAACAGACTGTACTACATTTCAAGCAAACTGCCTCTGTTGGGGGTTTATGTAAGTCTCGATCTCTACAGCAAAGCATTTCACCGCATGAATTCCATTAAACAGGATGGGGGAAATCAGACCAGTCCTGATAAGTTTAAATTAGCTGTTTGTGTTTGCATCCAAAACCATTGAGAAAATAACACTCCATTCAACCCTGTGCCTACCATTGTAATTTCTGTTTATTTGATTGACGAGTAACAGTCTAAAAGTCCAAAAGTGTTAGAATACCTACACAAAGAGGGGCATGGGAAGCAAGAAGGTCTACTGTGTTACAGATAAAAATGATTTCCATTACATGAGAGTAGATGTTGAACATGCTGATCTGCACTCTGCTCTCGCCAAGATAAGCACCAGCTAAGACGTAATTTTGCAGTAAACTAACGTGATCCATCTGCATCTTCATCCATTTGCGTTGTTTTCCATCTGATGATGTAGATATCCTTCTGTCTGGTGTTGATTGCTGAAGTGTAATGCTGCTCCAGGGATCAGCTCATTTTGCCTACCCAGCGCATCAGCACATACAACGGCTGCGATGCTGGCTCCAGGGATCAACCCAGTGCGGTCTCCCTAGCGCATCAGCATGACAACCGTCTGGATTGAGCTAAGTAGGGTATATCTCTGGGGTCTTCAAGTGGGCACCTTCCATCCTTAGTGTTTTGTTGACTAGCCCACAACACCTCAAGAGGGGTCAACAGTGATTCTGGCATCCCAGAATCACCCCCCTCCATCCCCCACTCAGCTCAGCCCAGCTTACTTACCTGTACATCAGCGTTGCTTTCTTTCTATTGTGCTTGAGATCCCCATCCAGAATCTTTCCGTCTCAACCACAGCCAGTTGCTGCTCCTTTCTGCTGTTTTAGATAAGTTCTTCACTGTGCGACACAACTCTTGGCCACTGAACCCGACATCTCTGAGAAACCGGGTTGTAGAGTGTGCCACAAATCCTTGACAACCCACCTCCTCTGGGTAAACTCGGACTCTCCATACTCGCTGTTCCACTTCAGCAGCTAATTGAGCATACAGAAGTTTCTTCCTCTCATACGCCTCATCCACAGCATCTTCCCATGGCACTGTTAACTCTACCAGATGAACAAGGCGTGCTGATCCAGACCATAAGACAATGTCTGGTCAAAGGTTAGTGGTGGCAATCTCAGGTGAAAAAATAAGCCGTTGACCAACATCTGCCAGCAGCTTCCAGTTGTCCTGAGCGAGGCTTGATTTTAACACCTTTTCTTGGTGGTTGCTCTCCTTGATGGAGGAATATTGTCTTTTGTGTGTAATGCTTTGATGGAACTGGTGGCAACTTATTGGTTAGGTTATGCTTGTCTTCCAATGCTAAGGCCAAACATCGCAGCACCTGGTCATGGCGCCAAGTAAACCGTCCTTGGCTAAGACCCACCTTACATCCTGTCAAAATGTGCCTTAATGTTGTAGGCAATGAACACAAAGGACATGAGGGATCCTCACCCACCCAGAGGTTTAGGTTCTGTGGTGATGGGAGAACATCATATGGTGATCCGATGAGGAAACTAATCCTGCTCTGTTCCATTGTCTATAGGTCTTGACAGCCGATTTTGCGTTGTTTCACACTCTCCCATCTCATCCGTTCTCCCTGCTTGGCCTGGGAAACGGCCTTTACAGATCTGATCCTCTCCTCCTGCTTTTGCACCCCATTGACTACCAGCTTCCTCCGTTGAGCTGGGGTTGCCTTGTGCCATGTAGGAGGAGCTGAACTGAGATCAAAACCTCCTTTTCCATGCTGAACTGCCCCATAATATCTCTGATTCGAAGGGCAGCCTTAGCATCTTCCACAGCTTTCTTTGCCGTCTATTTTCTTCCAGTTTTCAACACAGGTGCTGCCTCCCTTACGCATTTGTCGCGTGAATCTACTAATGTCATTTCCAGTCGGACTTTGGCGCGCTTAAACTCCTGTTAGAACAGAGATTGGTAGCTGCAGTATTCCTTTACCATAAAGTCCCACTCTGGTGAGGCAGCGTGGAACTCCCAACCATTTCCTGACGTATGAACTGATTAAAGCTTCCAGCTTCTCAACTGTTGTCAAAGAAACCTTGTACACAGTCATTGGCCACAGCAGTCTTGGCAGTAGACCAAACTGAAAGCAGCAAAGTTTGTTTGCCTGGTAAAGCTGTCTATGCTCTTCAACCCTTCCACTGCTTGTTGTCCCACACGAACTGTGTCCTTTAGATCCCGTCGTACCATCTCCCTAGACTTTTCACCGGCTTCTCGGACACTGTTGGTATTGCCCACCATTAATGTAGAACATTTTATCTACTACTTTACCATTAATTATAGAGATGCTCCTGGATTTAGTGGGCTTGAATTGCATCCATGCCCATTCAATGTTATTGGTTAATTTGCCCAATAACTGATTAGTGCAGGCTACTGTTGTAGTCATTGTTGTCATGTCATCCATGTATGCTCAAATTGGTAGCAGTCGCATTCCAGAAGCCAAGCGCTCTCCTCCCACTACCCATTTTGATGCCCTTATATTTACTTCCATTGCCATTGTAAAAGCCAGTGGAGAAAAGGTACATCCTGCCAATATTCCAACTTCTAGGCATTGCCATGTAGTGCTGAATTCTGAAGTTGAAAAACTAAATTGCAAATCTCCAAAGTAGGCTTTCACTAAATTTGTTATTGTCATTGGTACGTTGAAAAAAATCAAATGCTGCCCAAAGAACTCCATTAGGCCCTGGAGATGATGATGCCCTTGCTTTTTTCACATCTTGCTCTACTTCTTTCCTGTTAGGTGCAGAGTCCTCCATTTGGTATTCGGGTGGATTGATAGGTGGAATATCTGAAGGAACTGACATAGGCTCCTGCCTTTTTGAATCTGTATGCGTTTCCTCCAAATATCTCTCCAGCTCAAACTTAGATAATTTTAGTATGCCATTTTACTCGCTTGTGAATATCTTCTGTACAAATCTGAATGAATCTTCATAAAACTTAGTTCTCACAAGCTCTTTCTTTTTGTAGCGTTTCCGTAGTCGCTCAGCTCTGCGCAATGTTGTAAGCTTTTATGACTCTTTGTAACAGATTGAGTCCCTCCTTCTGACTGTTCTGCTTTTTTCCATTGCTTCCTCAACTGCCTCCTTTCTCTAAGTGTTCAAACTCCTGCTGCTGTCTAACTTTCCAGGAATAGTTTGTACTTTTTCCTTCCTTTTTTCAATTCCAAACCTCTCGCTTCCATATGTGTAGATGATGTCCCCAAATTTATCTAGCTTCTTTTCAACTGTTCCATTTAACCTTTCCAAAGTAAAACAGAGATCCGTGCTTACTGTGTCCCATGCAGTTTCCTCACAAGCTCTTGGCCATTTAACTCCAGGCTTGTGCCCGTTGAGGTTCTTTTCTCTCTTACGCTGGTTTGTCTGACCGGGTTTGCAAGGATCATTAGGTTCATCACTAGTTGTATCCACGCAAGTCCTCCTCACGCCTATGACAGGGGTGCTGATATCCTGCGAACTGTGGTTTGCTTCCTGTTGCTGGATTTCATTCGACTGACTTGACTGACTTCGTAAGAATTACTGATCAATGTGAGGCCCTTGTCCCTTCTCCCTCGAGCATTTCATTCTCCCTTGATGAATCTTCAAAACCCTGACCGTTGTCACCTTGCTCCAGCCGCAGACACAAACCTGGAGTTCCATGTCATTGCTAACTGCAGATCTTGAACTAGTCTTTTGTGAAGTACTCTCCATTCTCATATCCGTTTCCATTCCTAAGTCATTAACCATGTTATCCAACGTTGAGTCATCTTCCGCCCCCGCCCTCGCAGACTCTAGGGGTATTTTTCTCTTTCATTTCTTAGAAGCCTTGGGCGGGTGTCTCCAGCATCATGTTTACCTTTGATATAAACTATACTAAGAAATTACAAATTAAGACAACTCAAAAGATCTTACTACAGTAGCAATTCGGTGTCCTTGTTGTACAGTACACCAGCATAGTCAACGAGAAACTGAATCCTTACCTGCCTGTGTTGTAAAACACAGTACACAGTAAATACACCTATGAATACATACAATAGGCAGTTCTGATTATTTTGAAAGTCATCGTATTCCTGGATGTATTCTACACTACCTGTACAAGTAGATTACTGCACAAATGACTAAATAATTATCTGTAACTGTGGATTTCGCTTCTTCACACATTTGCAGCTAGAATTCAATTCTTTATTAAGTTCACAGTAAGAGCACCAAGGTAAGAAACAGTAAGGAGGTAGCAAGTCAAGCAAATAAGGATACGACGATATAACAGGAAATGTAAAAATGTAAATGACAATTATATATGATATGAATGCCACCTACCATTTTCCCTAACAGTGCCAAGTACACATACTGTAACAGACTTATTTCGACCCTGTGACAGCACAAGGACTGCTACAATGACAGATGCCTATCTTAGCCACATACTCAGCAAGGTAATGTAACAACTCTGCTCTATTTAAAGATACATGCGTCAGGAAGTGGTATGTATTGTGGTTTACATTTAAATCACTCAATATAATTTCTCTTGGTGCTGTACTACACTCTTCATGTTGTATGGCATTTTTACCACAATGCCGCATTAATTTTCTGGAAGACTGTTCAATATCTGTTTTTTACTGTTGTTTACTGTAGCACAATCACGGTTTGCCTGCCATTTTTAAACTAACTACAGTAAATAAAATGATAAACCATGCCCACGATTGCCATACCAGCACTGCAGTACAAAGTGTCTATATACTTTTTAAATAGTTTTTTCTGGCTCCCCTTTCTTCATACCCCAAACGTCTTGGCAGGTTCCATTTCTACAGGAAGTCACAAGAGTTTTTGTCTCTGGCACTTTATAGCGGCCTACAGTATAGTATGTGAGAGCTAGACTAAAAGGATAAGACTCATAAATCTTTACACAAGGATGTTATCTCAAAACTATTGAACCTTACGACTAGAGCTGGCAGAATGGAGAAATAACACATTTCTTATCCATATTATACAGAATTTTAACAACCGCGAACACATTCAGAATTAAGCAGTACAAATACAGTAAATGCTACCCATTTCAAATGGCATTTCCTGCCTGTAAGTATAAGAATAAGGATAGCACAGAATTAATACTGGTACAAGCACGTTATAAGCATGAAGTATCTTCATTTAAAATGCCCTTTTAAAGGGAGTCAATCATTCTAAATAGTGGTGGGTCCCCCTACTGTATGGCAATTTCCTAGCAGGGTCAAGAAAGCACATACAGTAGGAAGTCTTAATTAAAATTAAAAGCAAATGCTGCACACATTTTAATGTGCTGTGTTAAATCTGAAGATCAATGAGGGCAACCTGTCAAAAAAATAAACTCTCCTACACCACATTTACAGAATCAACTTTAAAGCCAGATTTGAGGCGGCTTAGCTATTTTTTTGTTGTGTAAATGCAGCCGTCCTTATTCCAGCCGTCTCAAAAGTGGCCTGCTCCAGAGCTTGGCATTAGGACAGTTTTGGTCAGTTTCTCGCTCTACTGTGAACGCATGTGTCCTCGATTCCCCACTGTCAGCGTCACTCAGCCATCTACTTGGGAACAGGACGCATAAACACATGTTGTGGACATGGCAGGCCAGACTGATCAGAGCCGGTGGTCAGAATATTTTTTAAATCTATTCTGGGCAGTTTCACTCATGTACTGGATCCTGGATAGATAGATAAATAGATAAATATATATATATATATATATATATATATATATATATATATATATATATATATATATATACACATACATATATATATACTTACACACACACACACACACACACATCAAAAGTTTGAGTACACCTGCTTGAAACCAGGTTTTTCATGATTATCAATGCTTAACTGTAAACTTGTCTATAAACACTTAATATTTCATTGTATGATATGTGTACTTATATAAGCTGATAACACTATGTAACACAATTTTTGTACCTGGGTAGTAAGTGTTATTTCCTAATTGCTTATGCCTCAAAAGTATAGAAAATGGCTATTATTCCCCACAAACTTTGCTTTTGTGACCAGGACAGCTATATTTCAAAATAGCACTATTTCCAATGGGAAAACGGGCAAGTGTGTGTCTTTTCGTTCACATAAAGTCAGAAAAAAACAACATATGAATCCAAATTAACATGTATTTATACTAAAGTAATACAAAAATGACTACAAAAGATTTAGAAGTGAGTAGTTTTTCGAGATTTACGATTATACTGTAAAGATAGAAGCTCCTTCAGCTGATGAACACCTGTACGTGAACAGGAAAGGCTACCACAGCATAAATGTGCATAAGATTATCAACTGTGTGGCACGCTGGCCTGGCTCAACCCATGATTCTCGCATCCTGAGGCAGTCAATTATACATTAAGCTTTTGATGGTGGCGTAATACCTATAATACTGCTGGGAGACAGTGGATATCAGCTGAAACCTTGGTTACTTTCACCATTCATCAACCCAACAAATGTAGCCCAAGTGTAAAAACATTTAAATGCAAAATCTACAGTTTGTCTTTAGTTAATTATTTTTATAGATACTGAGGTATAAATAACTAATTAAAATAAATATTGTGGAAACAAAACGTTGCTTACTTTTTTCAATGCAAAACAGTACGTTAAATTATTGTTCATGTAATCATAGGAAACTTACACTGCCAGACCCACAGGGACCAAATGGTGTACCTGAGTATGAAGAGACTGAACTGCCTGAGCAAGCAGGAGGACTGGATGAAGATGGCTCAGGAAGATTTATTCGACAAATGATTGTGAAGAACTGCTTCTCCATTTAATGTTTTACATATTAGTATTTTCAAAACCATATGAAATCTCCCACAGAATTTAAAATCACAACCCCTTCTATAAAATCCAAGTGTAAAACAAACCTGTAGCACCTCAGGGACTCTGATTTTTGTCTGTAGCAGGCCTCAAAATATCCTTTAGATCTTCAGCAAATGTTATGATGGTTTGCCTTTGGTAAACAAAACCTTTCAATGTAAGTGAAATAATAATAATAAACTTAGCTTGTTGTGATTTCGTTTGTATTTAACCTCAATAACTTCTTATTAGCATAATACATCTTATTAGGACAAATGTAGACATATTTAAATTAAACTTGTATTTAAGACTTTAGTATCTGTATTTTACCCGTAATAATGAAAATAATTACTCATAAATAACATTACTCACACAATTTTAGAAATTACTAACAATTACTAAACAAATGCATTAATATTTTACTAAAACTTACTAAATATTACTGTGGAATTGGAACTCGGATATATAATTTCAAAGTTGTACTACAAAGAATTGAGTTTGATAATCTGTTGCATTAAACTAATGTTCTGACATTCTTGTTATTTCCATGTGTAATTTTTTTTTTCTTTTCTTGAGTCTAATTTTTCTATTTCTAAATTTAGCTTCCTCTCCTCAAGAGTTAAATTGTGGTTTTGTTTCTCCATTGTCATAGCCATGGTTTCTCGGCTCTCTCACTCTCCCAGTGCTGCACTCTGGTTGCTCCTGTACAGCTCGCTGTATTGGGACCTACTGAGTCTACTGATGTGGAGTGAAAAAAATAGCTTACTTTACTAAAATGCTAGTTCAATAAGTGTTTCAGCTTTTGTATGCTGGTTATAGTAGTGTTAATATATCCAATAATAATACCTACCATCCTTTATTTAATTTTTTTGTATTCAATTAGCATATCTCTAGACCTATATATTTAAATCTAACAAAACATAATAAAATTGTACAATTTCGCTTACACAGTAAACTTAGTATGACTAATAAAATCTAACTTTCGGTTGTTACAAATTGCCTGATTTAATGTAATAGTTTTGTTGTTACCGTGCCAACATACCTTCCCTATTTAAGAGAGTTTCACTTTCACTGAAAGTTTCAGCCACACTGCAGCACTGCTGTCTCAGACAGACTCCACTCCTTCTTCCACTGGCAATCCCCAAAACATTGGCGATTCCTCCCCATAAATTTCAATAACCCATTCCGTGGTCCTCCTGTAGTATGTTGGTGTTTCCTCTTGTACAAAACTAGTCCACATACTGGGTGTTTATAAATTATATAAAATCAACTTTTTGTCAGATTAAACCAAAATTAATCTGAAAGGTCTACTGTGTAGAAGCAAGGCTATGATAAGAGAATATTTGTAAATGGCAGTAAATGTTATCATGATGTAGAGCAAAAAGAAAACAAAGGCTTAATCAGTGCAAGAGGGGGGGGAAACATTTGAATGTGGAAACCGAAAATGCTTGTAGTACGTAGAATTTTTTTTTTTTTTTTTATATTTTTGTTAATTCCTCCTAAGGACATTTTTAATTAATCTTTAAAAACATATTTACTGTATTAATCATTTACAAAGTAGGGCCTATACAACCTTAATTTATACTTGCTATTAACGCAGAACAAAAAAAAACAAAAAAAAATGTTTCTTCTTATTTGTTTATTTAGCAGACACCTTTATCCAAGGTGACTTTCACAGACTAGGGTGTGTTAACTATGCAACACCTGCAGAGTCACTTACAACAACGTCTCACCTGAAAGACGGAGCACAAGGAGGTTAAGTGACTTGCTCAGGGTCACACAATGAGTCAGTGGTTGAGCTGGGACCTCCTGGTTCAAGCCCTTCTCTTTAACCACTGGACCACAAATTACTCAACTGTAATCTACATTCGAAATTAACAATATAACACATAAAACTGTCGGACAAAACTGTACGGACACCAGGTGTAAATTCAGAATCTGTTTCCGTGTTCAGACATCACAATGTGCCATTATTTTTGACGACTGCTGTGCAGAGCAAAAAAATAAATAAATTGAACAAAAATTTGAATAAAAAAAACATACTGAAATTTAGGAAAAGACTGGCTGGTGGTAACCTACCCAAAACCATTAGTCCAAGACATGAAGACAGTTACCAGTTTGAAGCTTTACAGTATTTAAAAAGGGCAGCCCATCTTTAGCACAGGAACTTCTAGATTTCCGAGGTGCTGATTGAATGTTAGATGCTCATCACATCTCCATCACACTGCTGATCAATAATCACCTGGCACCCATTCAATTCACATAGAAATATTTTCAGACACCTCTTCTCAACAGCATAAATGTCTCCTGCATGTTTTGTAACACAACATACCATGAATCTGACAGCTGGCAGAAAGTCAAAACTAAATAAAGACCAGGTTTGTCACTTGTATTATTAGTGTATTTTTTAAGCCAAAACTGAAAGCAAAACAACTGATGAGACATGGAAATGGAAAAAAATAGGTAGCCCATTTTTCACATTATTAAATGTAATGCTCATTTACTGAGCTTGTGACACACTCGGTTTATTCCTCATTTAAGAGTCTGTGCCAAAGAGGCATGTGACTGATTCATAAATGTTACTGTGTTATAATCACCCTTTTCAGACAAAACCCTTTTAAAATGAATCTTCCCCCAGAGTTCTTACACTTACATGTTTGTGACATACAGTACCCCACCATAGCCTTAAGAACAACATTAGAGCTATGGTGAAAAAGGTCTGATTGACCAGGATATCCATTGTATGTAAATGTATGACGGGCAAGCACCATACTGTATATCCTGAGATTCTGAAAGACCTACCCTGTGCAACATGATGTTCTATCCAAGTTTCACCACAACTAATAGATAAAGCTATAAAGTGTGACATACTGTATGTGTAACATGCAGAACAGCAGTTCAAATATATCCCTGTGGGGTCCCCAGCCTGGGGTAGACAAACAGCCAACATTCAGTAAACAGTTTCTATTTTATTGGACTGCTTTTACAGTACTTGTTTTACCAAAATAGATCAACTGTCCTTCACAATGTACTCAAATTTTAAACACTTATTAAATAAAAAATGTACAAAATGTAAAACTGCTAAAAAAAAAAAAAAAAGAACACATGGTGTGCGCACTTCAGCTACTAAAAAAAGTCCTGCCCTATTCCGTTCTAGTGATTTTCTAGTGTGCAAACATGAAAAAATTGATATCGTCTAGATTGCATTTCTAAATCCTCACCACAAGCAATTCATCATGCTACACATCTGCATTTGTTTCCACTACTGCATCCAGTTCACTGCTGTGGTAATAATGTAAAAATGTAACTTCATGTTATGACACAAAGAACTAGGGTTAACGCATAATACTGTAGATTAAAGTACATGTTTGTTTCATATTATTTAGATATATATATATATATATATATATATATATATATATATATATATACACACACACAGTGCCTTGCAAAAGTGTTCAGACCCCTGACCAATTCTCTCATGTTACCGAATTACAAATAGTATATTGAAATTTCATTCTGTTCGATATTTTATTTTAAAACACTTAAACTCAAAATCAATTATTGTAAGGTGACATTGGTTTTATGTTGGGAAATATTTTTAAGAAAAATAAAAAACTGAAATATCTTGCTTGCATAAGTATTCAACCCCCCACACATTAATATTTAATACATTTTCCTTCACATTCACAGCTTTACCAATGATCCTTCAACAGTGGGGTTTTTATCCAGAAAATGTGACAGCAACTTTAATGGTTCACAGGTGGAGGCCAATGGTAAGGTAAGTGTGTCCTCGTTAGAGCAATTTCTTTCATCGGTGCAAACTAGGAGCTTCCACAGCACAGGGGTTGAATACTTATGCAACTAGTTTTAAAAAAATGGCAAATGAAAAACAGCTCTATGTGATATGTAAGATTAATATAAAAACAAAATCAACACAGCAGCTCTTGAGCCTCTATTTAGAAAGTTTTAGACAGCAAAAAGTAAATAAACCAGATTATGCAAACACACACATAGTGGTCTCTATTGAAAGCCATGGAAATGCACCGTGCTGCTTCACAGCAAGCCAGAATCTCATGGGACAGAAAAAAGGCAATCACTTTATTCTGAGATGTCTTGCTTAAAACAGCACCCAACTTCCAGAAAATGTTGTGTAGTGACTTTTATATAGACTGGATATTACATATACTTTGTTGCGACTTTCTGTTAAGTGGAACGTAATAAATGAGAACCAAAATGGCAAGTTTTTTCCCCTTCACTTTACAATGCCATTTCCACATTTGTTTCATTTGAAGTGTTTAAAGTTAAATTTCAGTTTTCATTTGCTTGTTCAGCTACAAAAAGGCACAAGTAAACCTCAGGTTATTAATTTATGAAACAGTGTCGATGGCCACTGTTTACTCTGAAGAAACAGCAATGGCGGGGAATGAAAAAAAAAAAAAATAATCAAGTGCATTGTCAACTTTATGTACTACTTTTTTTGTGGAATAAACAAAACAACATCTAACAAACTTCTATTCGGCATCTTTTGTTTTGTAGTTAATTCACTGGGGTAAAGCAAGTCCCACACAACATATTCTTTATTCCTGGGATATTTTTATTTTTATTTTATTTTAAGGTGTTACATATGGTAAGATCTTGCTGGAAAATAAAGGCAGGTGCCATAGCCACACCCACACCCAAATACAGGCTACACTATCACAAATACTAGGCAGTGTATCAATGCTGAAGACACAATTCCACAACATGTAAATGTGTATGTTAAAAAAAAAAAAATTATAGCAGGATCTCACTATTATTCATCTTTTTATCTTTTTTTTGTTATTAAAGGCTACTACTGTCACCAATGCGAATCTACCATATGCTTATTCATTTACTCACCATTGGTTTTAGATAGAAAAACTGTTCGTACTGAACAGACAGAAAGATAAGGCTTTGCATAATCAAAAATAAAAGCTTCATTCAGTGATAAAGAGTTACTGGACCAGCACACATGTAAACTAATACAGTTTCAGTCATACAAGCACCGAACAGCATTTTTCTACTATAAAACACAATCAAATTCACTTTGCATGCATGTCATAAGGAAAATAAAGCAACATTATCCTATTTAACATATCTAAATTCATATTTCAAATGTTCAGACAAACATACTACTTGAACTTTCATCACAGGACTAAAGTTTCAGACAATCTTTTTCAAATCATGATACTACAATATTATTAACTGTAAGAGCCTATCAAAATATCTTAATTTAACTTGATAACTTCACAAATAAATACATAGCAATGATCCACATGCAGATATTTACAGCACAAAACTGTTTGCAACAGTATCTATTTAACATGGAACACAAACCCAGTTCTCAAACGGGTTTATTATGAACAGCATTTATACAGAAAATAAATTATTAACCATTCAAAAAAGGCACATTTCAGCAGGTAATTTCCCTAAAGGGCAGCCTTTAGAAACCACAAACCATATTTACATACCACACAAAAATAACTGCTAACTTTACCTGCATATCAAAGTATCTAAACAAGATGCAACAGCCAGGTTTCCTATATTTTAATGAAAAAAAAACTGTCAAAGGCAAATTCACACCACCATCCTGCAGCTAATAAAACCCTTTACATACAATACCTGCAGTTTGGAGGAGGATCCAGAGTAATTTCAGCTAGCTCCTTCTGAATTCTATGAGAAAATGAGGAAAAAGACACTGAGCATTGAAAGTAGTTGGGGAATAACACTGCCCCCTACCACCATGCAGTTAAATGCAAGGCAGGCTGTGCCTTCAGTAAAGCTAACATGGCTGCTTCCTCTTTGTTCTCAGAGGCATAACCCAAATCCCTTAACAGGAAAACTTTACAGCATTTAATTCTCCCTTTCCCGTCACCAAATAATGCCACTTTCGCCACCAGCAGATAGCCCTCATTAATAGGCTCCTAGCAGATCTGCAATTTGCAGGTTATAGTCACTTTTGGCACAAAAGATTTTCTTTTAAAGCTTATATGCAAATGAGACAGAAAGGGAGGGGGTTGTGCTGGCATATTTGACAAGGACTTTAAACCAGTGCTACAATGCTGTTACTGAAGCATTATTAACAAGATATAGATAAAAAAAAGTTAGGTTTTTTTTTGCGTCAGTAAATATTTTAAGTGTTTTCTCTTTCTGACAGATTCTACCTTTTAATTTTATAACACACACACATATATATATATATATATATATATATATATATATATATATATATATATATATATATATATATATATATATATATTTTATTTTAAGGTAAACAGTTCTGAACATCCTGTGCGATATTACATATGTTTATTAGTTAAACTTTTTTCACACATAATCAAATTCATTGTAGTAACTATTGCATTTATATTTTATTTAAGTTTTAACTAAAGAGGGCATGGTTCAAGACAATTAGATATTCTTGTGAAATGACCTACACTGACATTTACAAATTCAAGCTATATAGTTAAAGACACCTGTTCATTGCTCCTGTAGTAGCATACGTTGTGTTAATTAGTTTATCTTTTACAATTTCCAGTTTTATCTATCAGACCGATTAAGCGGATTAAAAAATTGTCAAAATTCTAAAACAACAGTAATACTTATTCTTCTTGAAGTACAGCACCAAATGTTTAAAATCTGGCTATTAAAATGTGTCTGTCAGTTCACATATTTCATGTGAACTGAGAGTACATTATAATAAGAAAAAAAAAAATCGAAAAATTGAGGTTTTTGTGAAACCTATTTCATTACTAATATTTAGAATACATATTGAATTTAAAAGAACTGAAAAATAGGAACTGTGTTCTTTCATTGTTGCTGTGTAGTACGAAACAAAAAAAAACATGCTGAGACGTGAACATACAGTTGAGGACAGGCTACTGTATTTCTACCTGTTCTGTTTGCTTTTACACTTTATAAAAGGTGGTCAAGTTGAGAGAGTGGAGTGAAAGTTATGGGTTTACTAAATAGGCTTTACCTTTTAGCACTGGTCGACAATTTAGCTGTAGTTTTACTGGACAATTTGGTACTTTTCTTTTGCTGCTGGGCTGCTGTGGGCTGTTTTCTCTCCTCCTGCTCTTCTGGTTCTGGTGCTGGCGGGTCCCTCTGATCCGCATCCGAGCTGCCACTGCTGGTGCTCGGACTTTCATCGTCTGATCTTTGCCTGTCACTGGACATTATCCCCCCTGAACAACAGGAAAATACCTTCTTAACTTTGGAAGGCACTGATCCCTGCACTCAAAACCCCAGTTGATTTTTTTTCAACAGTCTGCTTTAATGCTTCCTGCCCTGCCTGAAAGTGCTTAACAATAAAAAGCTATTTTATGTTATTATGTATACATTGCATATGGCTATATTTGTTGTATGATGAACTTTATAAAACCAGAGATGCATTGAAAGTGATGGATTATTTGTACTTCAATAGGAGACATTGCTGGTGATGTGTATGGTGATTTGCTAACCACTGAATATATACAAAGGTGTTGTGTGTCACTCAGATTTACTGATTTTGAAACTGGTGTATTTTATTTTGTTAGTACATAAGAGTACAGCGATGTTTAATGTTAAACACAACTGTAACGGTGTGCTGCATTTGAAGGAACTTGCATCTAATTTCAGAAATTTAGACATACTTCTTAATGCAATGACAAACGACGCAAGTACGTTTGCAAAAGATGATCAGTAAATGAAAACAAACATCCAGCCCAATATGTCTAATCATTGTGACTCAAAACTAAACAGTCAATAAACTGCTTGTAAATATTTACACTAGATACAGTGCATTTGCATGGGTGACACTAATGAAGTATACTTTCACATGCTAGCAAACACTGCTAAATCGTTTAGCATTTAGACATTCTTAATTATATTAATGCTAATGGACTTTTCGACCCAAAGCGCTTAGTCTGATATTTAAAAAAAGAGCACGGCTATTTTATTTACAGCGTCAGCAACACACACACACAAAAAAAAAAAAAAAAAAAAAAAACAGTCAGACGAGTAAGGAGCTGCAAGGAAAGCATAATTGCACCTTTTCACACAGCGAGGGGGGCAAAATAAAACATTTTATGTTTCGCTCACTTTGAGGAGAGACCGTAATTTCACCAGCGAATAACAAAATATAACTAAAGTAATTTCCTGTAGACTGGGAGTAAAGTGAAATGTGCAGATCCGAGCTTTAAATCCTTTGTAGAGCGAAGAGGTTTGTTATGGTAGAAGGCACGCCAGTATCAGCATGGTGTACCAACTGATGCGTGAAGTCAGTTTCCAGCTACCTCTCTCTCTCGACAGCTGCTAAAAACACTAAGAAAGAACGATCTTTCTCACCCTACCCCGGACTCTGCCTATACCTGAAAGCTCCTTCTTTACCTTTCGTGCGGTCCTGTCCTGATCTGGGGTTGTTAGTAGTGGTATAAATCCTGTGGAAATGGAGCCGGGAAGACGACAGGCTCCGGCCGAGCTGTGAACATTGGAGAATCGGAAAGAGAGGAGGCACTGTACTACGGGCTTGGATGCTGCAGGTGGCGCTGCACGGCGAATCAGTCTCGGGACTCAGAGCAGAACTGTGTGAGACAGGAGGGATGGCTCTTCTCTATTACTCCCTCCGTAGGACAATGGGCAAAATAGCAGACTCAGCGGTAAACTGCTGCGCGTTCTTAGCACAGGAACTACGCGCGCACCCAGAATATTAAAAACAGGAGGTCACTTGATGGAACCGGCGAAGAAAACTTGGCCATATAGATAAAAGCAGGTAATGGCTAAATCTTAAAAGACAAGTGTTCATAGAGTTCAGAAGTTCGTGGTGTAGTGATTCTAAGCTGTCAGTTAGGTATGATTGTTTGTTTGTTTGTTTTACAATATATATGTCCTGAGAAGTCATTTCCAAACGGCAGCAGTGTGTGACTAACTAAGCCTGTGAAAGTTTTTATAACTGCCAACTTTCCTCCTCGCTAAATTTAAGACCAGTGTAATCATTTAGTATCTTCATTCAGCACTCATTAGAAATATTGTCAAACATTGAAACTGCTTTATTCATAATCTTAATCTATAATGGTTTTTCGTTTAATTAATTTCCTTCCTTTTTTTTTAAACTTATGGCCAGTAACATTTTTAAATAAAACCTACAGAAAACAGTGCATATCATTTATCTGGATACGTGCACATGTTAATTAATGCAAATTGAAGATTGTAGATAAAACAAAGGTCCATAATGGCTTTGGCGGCACCAGACCAGCAAACCGCGCAACTTAACTAATTCCGACTGTGAACTAAACGATAAGTACATTATTTATTTATTTATTTATTTATTTATGGGGGGGCGACCCCGATGGCCTTGTCTTTTTATGACACGAAGATCATGAAATTTAACAAGCTTTTTTTCAGTATTTTATTTGAAAGGTTGGTTTCCCATTTCATTACTGTAAATTGCAATACAGTTGTCCTGGCTATTGTATTTTTAACCTGTACTTTGAAGAGGGGTTTATGAAAAGGAGTGCAGTATAACAAAGCTGCAAAAATAGTATTTTTTTTTTTTTTTTTCCCCAAAGTCCAATTACATTTTCAAGAATGTACTACATTTGAATACTGTAGGTAGTGAACACCCCGTTCACACTTACTGGGTCGGCCTTGGGCCATATCTGGGCTGCCTCAAAATTTCCTTCACAGTAGGGTTGCCACCTGGCCCCATAATTCCGGAACACTGTGAGACTGAACATGATTTTGAAGTCAAATCAACATGTGAATTGAGCCCTAAACCTTTGCTAAATTGATTATGGTGATTAATTATCTTGAGGCAGCATGACAATACAATAATAGCATTTAACAAATGAAATAAATAAATAAGTACATCAATATTTATTTATTTTATTAATAGTTTAAAATATATGTTTTAAAGTTTCTTTATAGTTTCTAATAGTATATCACCTTCTACCTCTGAAATCATTAATACTGAGCAGCTGTTCACTATTCTTGACACCAGACAGGGTGAACACTGGATCAGTGTTGTTATTTAATTGGGAGAGTCAATGTAATTTAGGGCAAAAAGCTGGTCTAAATTTCACCTGGCCCTGGGCTGGCCTAAACTGCAGGTGTAAACGGGGTGCTAGTTCCCTTTCATTTCGAAGATGATTGCCAAAAACAATACTTTTGGAATATGCCTGTTTGTCAGGTATTTGCTGAGCATTGTGTATCAAAGCTGCCGATAGGCCCCTCCGTGGAGTGACTTCCTCGGTCTCACCTCCAGAGGTAATAAATAGTTACTGCACAGAGACCTCTGTCTCTTTTGCCTTTCACGAACAGGTAGGTAGGGTGAGTCAAGTGCCTGGGCATAGATCATGCCTCTTTTAAGAGCTCGCTCTCTCTCGTTTTTCTGTAGTTCCCTTGCAGTTTTATTGCTGGAAGTCTGCTTGCTACTTCCCCGGAATCAGAAACTCAGCTGCTGAAGGCTGAGCTAACGCTATGCAACTGCATTTCGTTAAAAAACACGTCTGTGTTTTTGCTGCTTTTCAGTTTTACAAAATTAAATAAATAACAACTGCGTGCATCCTCCATTAGGCCCTATCTGGCCCTGTTGTTGAGTAGTTAAGCACATTGATCCGGTCATCCATAAAGCGGTAAGTAGATCCATAAAGCTCTGTCTCTTTTTTCTCCCTTCTTCAGGTCTGTAGGCTGTGCCACCCTGCTACAAGCTACACGCTGCACCTGCCCTGTGCTGCACGCGGTCCAGACGCCATCTTAGGTGTGTCACTCCACTGCAAGCTTTGCGCTGCACTGGTTGTGTGACTGCACTGCAACTGCCTGTCGGCTTATGCTCTACACCGTTGCAATCTACATGCTATTCCTGGTTGTGTGACTGCAAGCAGCCCAGACAGACACACAGCTCAGTACCTTGCTTTGCCATCGGTACTCTGTGCTTCGGCACCCAGTGTCTAGGCCTCGACGCCCGCGGTACCCTAGGATCCTCGGTGCCTCAGAGCCTCAGTGCCTCTGCACCCTCGGTGTTAAACTGCTTCTTGATATCGGTGGCTTATGCCTCGGTGCTCCATAGCCTTGGTATCTCGTGCTTGACACCCTTGGTGCCTCGAGGACCCGTCTCCTCGACTCCTAACACCTGCAACGCTCCACAGCTCCCTACAGTGGTGTTCTTCAGTACCCTCAGTCCTAGTACTCTGGAGCCTCTGTGCTTCGACACCCTCAGTGCCCCAGGGTCTCGACGCCTTGGTGCATCGATGCCTTCGGTCCACAATAACTATTGCACCAGCGCACTCGATCCCCTCAAGGATTTTGGTGCCTCTGTTTATATCCTCGTTGTGTGTGTCAAGTGCCTGGGCATAGATCACGCCTCTGTTGACTTGACAGACAAGATGTTCTGCTCTGTTTGCTCCAGATCAAAGGAGAAAACCTTACAAAACAGAATGGCGCAGTTCTCAGGCGCCTCTGTTCTGTTAACCTTCCTGAGTCGCTAGCTACAGAGCTGTGTGCAGTCTCTGTCACTTTACTGCACATCTTAGGGTTCCAAGGGCAAGCCCTGGGCAGAATTCTGGCAGCCTTAGTGGTGGCACGCAGACAGCTGTGGCTGACTCAGATGAGGGTCCCAGATGCGGACAAGTCCACCTTACTGGACGTGCCTATCTCCCCTAGCCATACTTTTGGACCAGCGGTAGAGGAGGTCCTGCAGTGCTCTCACAGAGAGTGTGAGGCGTTCCAACAGGTGGCTGCAATGCTTACCTCCCATGCCCCGGCACAGGGAAGGGGGTGGCAATCGTGTCCGGCAGTCACTACGATAACCCAGACTATTGTGATCCCTTCAGCGCCACGGGCGACCTGAGGCACTGCCTCCAGGCCTCCGCAGCAAGGAGCCGTCAGCATGGACGGGGAAACGCCAGACGTGGGGCACCAGCGCCCAGGGAAACAGTTCTAGTGGAACTGCCCCAGGCAGCCTCAACAGCACCAGCAGGAGTCCTGAAGGCTTGCGGCCTCAGACCCACCCATACTGGCGCAATTGCACCTCAGACTCCTGGGTGCTTGCCACTGTACACTCCAGCTATGCACTGCAATTCTGCTCGGGAACTCCTTCCTTTCGAGGGATCACGGTCACATCCGTGAACGACCCTCTCAAGGTCTTGGCCCTCAAACAAGAGGTTGAAACATTACTTCATAAACAGGCCATCGATAATAATAGATAATAATCCGTAATCTATCGTTTTCTAGTATATGATAACAGTTAGGGGATATTAGGGTGTAAATAGCGTGCCTTTCATATGGTTGGAAAAATCATCTGGCATAATCTGCAAATAATTTGTTAAACCCCTGGGGTAATATATATCCTTGAAACTGTTAAAACGATTCAGTGAACAGACCACCTGCTTATTTGCCATCCAAACCATTCACTACTTTGTTTAAAGGGCTGGAACTTGTTTTTCTACACACATTACTAAATTCTAAATATGTTTATCTATAATTTACGAATTTATTTACAGTCCAAATGTAACAAACCAAACCCATAATTACAAACTATATCATGCCTAACTATAAAACACTCACTGGTGGATTACGTAATACTAAACTAAACTAGAATTACGTCTCAATGTCTTCAACGTTTGTCATGTTTTATTAGTTTATTTTAGTATTACTGCAAGCACTGCACTAATGGTATTTCATGTTACAAGGGTTCTTTATCTTTTTGGCGAGTGATAATAATGTCTTGGCAAAATAGAATATACAATAAAGGAACAGCGTCAAGCTTCTTGCTCCAAGTCAAACTGCTCTACCATGTTTTAACAGTTAATTTAAGTGTCAACCTACCTAAAGGGTTTATAGTAAAAAAATAGCAAATTTTTACCTGAAGTTACTGTACCTCCCATTTGCTATATATCGTAAATGTGCAATTTCATAATAAACGCGTTTCTTTCTTATAAAAGTCTTTGTATTCATAATCCATTGTTTTTGCTGCCTTTGTGAATTTGTTGTTTAAGTAAGCCATAGCTGATTATTAATTTTAAATTATACATATTCATTAAAGTAATCCTGGAAACCTCATGTACTTTTTGGTTTTTGTTTTTATCTTTGCAAAGCCCTGCTCATACATTAATAATAATTTAATTTATTCAGATATGTTAATGGTTCAAAACAGCTGCTTGTCACAGGATGCTTAATCAGCCATGGGTTTTCTATGAATCTCTGACACTACTAGATTGCAATCTGATCTGATTATAGTACCTGTTTGCAATAAAAGTGGCTTTGTAGAAGATAATATGCTGCAATATGTGAAACAGCAGGGTTATTTTTTTTTGCATTGTTTTTCTGCTCCTCTTGGTTTTCAAAGCTTTACAAATTACAATGAAGTCAAGTAGACAAACATTTTACATCCCAATTTACATGTCAATATGTATTATCTTAAAAAAAACAAGCTAGTAGTTATAATTGTATGTACAAAGGGATGCCTCCACACCCCCTGGTTCTGATTGTCTCAATAACATGAAATTATGCTTAAGAGTCTTCATTGCAGTTGGAGAAGCGTCCTCTCTCTCTCTCTCTCTCTCTCTCTCTCTCTCTCTCTCTCTCTCTCTCTCTCTCTCTCAAAATTGTTCATTCCAGTTCAGTTATAGAATTTAAAATTTTAATTCCATTGGCTGAATTAACACTGTCAGCAGGTGTTTGTTATCCTGTAGTCACACACAGACCAAACTGCCCAATGTCAATGAGGAAAAACTGTCAACAGTGCAGAGGGAACCAATTGGGACCAACGAAGTTTGAGAAAATTGGGATATCCAGTTTCTCAGCAAACTGAAGAATGTTCTGAAAAGTTGTTCGCAGGATGCAGCAGGAAGACAGAAAACATGATTGCTGGGGGTGATGCTAAATCAGATTTAAACCATGGCCGTTCTTTCAAAATACATTTTAAGCGAAACCGGCTGCTTTCAGTTAACCAAACTGATAACTTCAGAACTGAAGTTTGTTCACATAAAGGCTTTAAGGACATGTGTTTTGATTTAAAGTGATTTTAAAATGAGTGACAGAAATTAACTTTTCAGTTTTCAAATTCAGTACTTTTGGTTTGGATTTAGTACAATTGCATGTACATTGTGTAGTCTGGACTATTGAAGGCTATATTTTGGGAGCTTTTCCAACATGCTGTGAATGTAGTTCATAAGCTAGTCTTGAAATGACGGCTTAGTTTTTGTTTCCTAATGTGATCCATTACATGATAGCAATAATACCCTCTGCAGCAGGTATGGTCTCCAAAGACACTGGACTTTCATTAAATTCCTTGCCTTGTTCACAGTTTATTTATTTACAGATGCATACAATTTCACTGATATTCAAATCATTTTGCATTATAAAGATATTTTACCTTCAGTCCCCCTTCACATAGTAATATACATGTCATACAATTAAATGCAACTATAAAACATTGAGGTCACAGAGTCTGACAGAAGCCTGTTAGAGCTGGAAGCTGATTGGCAGATGGTACTAAATCATTTTTGAATGCACAGTAGGTGACAACAGAACGTTTGAGATGGAATATCTAGCTTTACGTAATGTAAAGGAAGGAAAGACAAACATTTAAAGGGAGCTAATATATTTTTAAATAACAATGACAGAACTTTTTACCAACGTCTAATAACGATATGGTTTTAAAATCATTAACTAGTTAACCTCTTCCCAAACTACTTACCTTCCTGACACAGTCAACTGCTAGGCAGTAATGTCCTCTAATCAGTATCTTTTGTATAATTAACAGGTATGTATTACAAGTTTCTATAAATAGTAGGTGTGTTTTTCTTATTCTCTGAAAAGATAGATGTTAATCGAGTTTAATGGAGTGTGAGGATTTCCCATTTTGTATTGTTCATTAATCTATAGAGGGGTTCTATATTCTCCAAATTTCATAACTATGCATAATTTAATAGTGTAATTCTATGAAAATTAGACTTCATTGCTTATTTGCATACTGAGTAAAGTAAACTAGTTGCAAATTAGTGATACATGCACGCTACATAAACCAGTGTATTTTCTTTAAAGGATGAAATCTTGTGTATCACTTAAAGGGAAAAATTACAAAACCAATCTACAGGAAACTGATGTGCCTAAAGGTTAAAAAAGCTAATTTTCAATGTGGTATCGCAATTGAAATATTAATGAGGGTCTAATTATTAAAGGGACATACAGCAGCAGATAATCATTAATAATTCATGCCACAGCTGGTTGTATGCTTTTTCAGTTTAGCACAGGCTAAAGAAATATTCACTACCAGAAAAGATCTGTTGTCTATTGCAGAGGTTTCCAGCCTGTGGTCAGAGGATTGCTTTTGTTCTATGAGTAATTTACAGTTTATCTCTCAATCATCCCCCAATTTGGCAACTAGACCTTCTCTTTCCTTTACACCCAAACTGTTAGTGTGCTACATTACACAACAGGTAACACATCATCTCAACAAAGAAGCGCTGTGCCTGCCTGTATCCATCTACGCTGAGGATTGTGGCATATGCCTCATTCAAGAATGAATCAAACATGTATCATTACCTGCTGTTAACTTCTGTTAGTTTATGATCAAAATGCATATGCCATATCGTTCTTGGTCTCTGGATTCCGTTTGTATGTATGTGTGCTTTGTTGTGATAGGTGTTCCTACCCGAACACAAAATGTTTTCCCATGTGAACATTTCATCCTGTAAAAAAAATAAATAAATAAAAGCATTGAGGGAAGCACATTTTTCACAGTTAAATTCTCATATTTCCTCATGTATATGTGTAAGAGAAACACAATCAACAGTTACTGAAGTGAAGAATTGCTTTATGGCAGATTGTTTACTTGAATGTGGTATCATACAGAGGCTTTCAAAGCAAGTTCAGTGATGGCACAGTACAAGCAGCTTATAATTTAATGTAGCATACCACTAGAGTGGTGGCTTTGTAGTTAACATGATGACAAGTTATATGTGTATATGTTGTCTTAAAAAAAGAATACTGATTTCACACATCTCTTAAAGGTAGGTCTATGGAATTATACAGATAATATATTATCATTTTGAATTATTGGTATACAGGTGCTGGGGTGATGCAGTGCAGTAATTAAACAGACAGAGCCTTGTAATACAGTTTGGGAAGTGCGCTTTATTTTTATATCCAGGTCTGGTGACCAATAAACAATAATCCCCTGGCAATACACAGCAATGTGTACTGCACGGGGTAGACAATAATGGGCTTCTAGACCCTAAGCAATAAACAACATATATCTGCCCCACAATAATATCAACAGGGTCACCAGTCCTGGGTGCACGCAGTAGTGCTCGTGGTTGGTGACACAGTTTATTTTGTGACAGTAATACAGTGTTCCGGCTAGTGCTGGCCTTTGCCGTCAGCTCCAGAATTGTATTAGCCGTCTAGTAAAACAAGATGAAATACACAAATGAGTGCAACTGCCTCCAGTCTACGGCTGCCACGTCATTTCCCTTCCGGATCAATGCGTTCTTGCAACGGAATTTCGCCGCCTTCCACACTGGCCGACTTCCCGACCCTGGGAAAAAACTGACATACTAGCCTGTCCAAAGAACTCTTAGCTGCTTAGCATCCTCACAGGTCGGGAGGGAGATTTATGCCAACAATCATTGTATTTCTGTCACACTGAGTCTTTTCAATGCTGGTCCAAGTACTATACTAGCCCATATGGATTCCTGCTATGTTTGAAGTTTTCCAAACCAGACGACAATGTTAATGTATTATGCAGTGCCCTGCTTGTTCTATTTAATTTGGAAACTGGTACCCAAGACACCCAATAATACTGTGAAATGTAAGATGTTTTTAATTTTTGTTATCGGTTACTGTTCTTACAATATATTTTGACTCATATGTAAGGTCCCGGTCAGCAATATGTAAGTAGTCATTAAAGCTGACACAATGCACCACTACATGTTTAACAGCGAACATGTCCATATACGAAAAAAATGTAACAGAAAGAATAGTAATTAGCACTCAGATTTAGATTGTAGACATGCCTGAAGATTTGCTTGCAATACTTGCAATCATTGTGAATTATATTAGGCATTAATTATGTGGTTACCTCTATCTCCTTTAATGGTCTAATACCAAGGTGGATCTTTGATAAATATGTAAGTATTAAAGGAAGAACAACTTTTTTATTTACTTGACAGTATGTAGATTACAGCACAGTTTAATGTATTCCGCAAAATCAGTTCCAATTTGATGACTGGTATGCTGAAATTAAAGTGGAAGCCTGCATCCGGTACATTATTGACTTGTGATGAAAGGATTTATTTCCCTTTGTCAGTCTTACAATAATCACCCTCACTAATATAATTAGCTATACTCAACGATGTGACTGATAGTGTAAACTGTTTGTTCAGCTAAATCTAGAAAGCAAACTGCATGAATTACCTTGTTACGGTCATCATATGTTTATGTTTCAAGGTATTAAATGCTACTCAGCTCAAAGAATGGAGGTATGTGGCATTCACTTGTGCTGAATAAAGCAGCTGTGGTACATTAGTAATCTCAGGAGCAGGTGTCAACTGCACCCACACCTACTTTACAAACAGATTGAAGGTACTTGACATGTAATTCCTGGGGGTCACTTTATTCAAATTCCTTCAAATATCCCTCAGATGGTGCCATTTCAGGGAAGGGTTTGGGGTTTTCCACTCAGGCATTTCATGACTGCAGTCTGTCACCAAATCACTTCTGGCTGAGCTCACTGTGCTTCCTTATTACTGGTGTTGAGCACTGGAAGATATCAGTACGACCACTTTACTGGGTTGGGCTTAGTTTTCAGCGTTTGATTTTTTTTGTCCTTGTGGAAGAATTAGAACTTGAATCCCAATGTGCTTGCTGATTTTGTCATCTCTTTTTGTTTGTTTGTGTATTTTATTTCAAGCTTTCTTTGCATGCATTGTATGTTTTTGCAGTAATAAGTAGGTACAATGTGTTGCCAATTCATCAGTATGTAATTAACCGTGCTATTGGTTTTCCACTGCTAGAAGTCATCTGGCTTTACAGGATCAGAATCGCAGGAGTCACAAAGACCAAAGGACAAAGATTTTGTCAATATTATTTGAGTTTTCAATGTACATTCTTCCATACATCAACTATCTACCAATATTATTTACCATATGTTTATTATGAAGAGTGCATTACTACTAAACAAAATGGGTAAACTCTTAAAGGACCTTTATTAAACAAAGTTCATGCTGTCCTTCTGTTATTGAAGTATAAAGGTGTCTGCCATATACATTATTATTAATAATAATAGTAATAATAATATTTTCACATCTTAAACTTTTTATTAGCAGATGGAAGTTAGAATAGCAAATAAGACATTTGTATTATACATATCTAAAACATTCCTGGTTGATAGATCCCTTGAGACACTCGCCTGGAAAGACATTTCAACTGATTGCTTTTCATAAATGTCAAGAGCTGGCAAGCATGATAAAAGAAAGTAGGTTAAAGAGTCAGACACTGTTCAGATTCAGGCTCTGCACTGAGAACTAATCCACAAAGGGCCAGCATCATGTTTGTATGCAAATATTACAAAAAGAACAAAGCAGACTCATCCAGAACATAAATTACTCTGTCATAGAGGTTGATTTGTTCAACCTCTTTACCACACCAGAATCAGCCACAGCTGTGTTTTATGGAATATTTTAAAACACTGGGGAATTACCCTGGATTTTATTAAGCAGCTATTTTTAGTAATAGGAATCCTGGGATAACCAGAGATAGATGGGTGATGCAATCCAGGTTAATTCCCCAGTGATGTAAAATACTCCAAGAATCCTGCTGTGACAATATCCCATCAGGTTATTGGTTTATCAAATCAACCCTTTAGGCACTTTACAAAGACAATGTGATCTTAAGAAGGTCTTATTCATATTTTTTTACATGCAAATATTTACTAGTAATCTAGACTCCTTGCTAGAATCGTGAGTGAAGCTCTATGTAGGGCATATCCAATCACATACCTGTTATTTCACAATAAAATAGTCCTTACAGGCCATTTACCTATTTTCAACTGTTGTTGGGAAAACCTACACAATTGGAGCAGCATTGTTCTATTAGTCATCATTGTGCTAGGATCTGTATTGCAATAATCCAGTAAGCTATTTTGATGAAATATTAACACACATTCAATGCAAATCTATGCAGGGAGAGATGGCACTCCTAAAAACCCTTTAAAAAGAAAAAGTAAATTACCTACGAAAAGTTCCCCTTTGTTTTGAGGAACATTTACTTGATGCCTCTTGCTCTAGCAATCATTTTGAATCCCAGTCATTATGAGGTCTAAATGATGTTTTAATGCACAATCTACTATTTAATTTAGTTAGTCTTTTAAAGGATCACTGAACATTTGCATAATAAGAACTACTGTACCTGAACCAATATGGAGCTCTTTACAAAAAACCTTGATTATGCTCAGATCACAAATTCCGGGTATGGTTCCTGTTTTAAGCTGAGCATTAAAATCCTGTTGTTTACATGTTTTTATTCTAATTAGAAAAACATTTTTTTAATGCAAATACTAGGAAAGGTTCAGTACCGGCAAAAACATTACGTTTGTAAGATATCTTTACACTTCTCTAGGACTATATTGTAATATACATTATATGTGATATCTATATATTATATATACTATATATATATATATATATATATATATATATATATATATATATATATATATATATATATATATATATACATACATACATAAAATTTACTGAGAACAATTCTTCTCAAGGTGCAAGGTTGCCAGCCCCCCAAAGTAAGAAAGCATACCATGGAAGAGTGTTTTGAAGCTATGCACAACTTTGGAATGCCTTGCCATGGTTAATTCTTGATTCTTAATCGGTTAAAATATCTTTAAAAACATAAATGTTCTCTCTATTTTGTCTAATACATCCCTGTAAGATTTGTTACTTGTGAAATGTGTTGTAAAAAAGCAGCATTTTGTCAGTTGAAAGATGTAGAATTAGTTATACATGTGTAACAGGGTGAAGGAAGATGGAGGTGGGAAAAACCGACCTTCTGACTGACGGGGGCGCTAGGCTGACATGACTAGAACAAGATGGTGCATACAGGAGGTATAGAGTCCAGTTGCGGTGGCCTTCTCCATCTTGGGGTGGTCGGCTATACAGGTGTACTGAGTTTCCTGCTCTGCTAGTTAACACCAAGGTTTCAGCAGTCATTATATCGAGTAGTGATTGGCTGTAGCGGATTTACGGGGTGAGGCTTGGGACATAGACAGGAACTTGGTTTGGTGTGGGAGCAAGGCAGAGCGGTCCACACGTAAACAAACCATGGATATCTTACAGTTCGCTAATTGCTTTCACAGGAGGACTAACGCTGCCAAGTACCAGAGAACCAAGGGGGTTCGGAGCATGGCCCAGGAGCAAAACCAAGACCTGGACAGGCAAGAGAAGACAGCAAGAGACAGGTGTGTGTAGGGTTTGGTTGTAAATACATGTGTTACTACTAAAGACTTGTGTTGCACTGAAACCCAGGACTCAGTCTACGATCATTATACACACCACACCGCACCACAACATGTACTAAATGGTATGGTAATTAGATTTAAAATTTAGAATGAATGGGACTTCATTTAATGGCTAATGTTCTGTTCATCATGATGAAGAGCGCAGAGTTGATATGATAATGGCATAGGTCATGCATGGTACTCACCCAGAAACTGATTATTTCCTGTCCTTGGTTTTTGTTTCATGGTAACAACTCATCACCGCCCATCAGCAGTGGTATAAGGTAAGCCTGGAGTCTTATAATTGTCTTACCCTGCAAGGTTAAGCAATTTAATTGAAGTGAGGATGTATTAATAGCCTGGTCTCTAAAAAGCATACTTATTACAAACCAATTGTACTGTATATTTACAAGGTTAGGTATTTCATGTGTCCTTACTTAAAGTATATTGATGCTGATACATTTTTAATGGCCTAGAAATGCAATCCGAAGCATACTGTACCTCAGAGAAAATACTTCTGTCAAGTTTAAATCATACACACACAACAGAGAATTAGATACCAAAGGCCATCACTACAATGGGTAATAAATAAATGCTTAACTTCTAAGTAAAATCCTCAGTGAAAGAATGACTAATTTCAGGTAGAACTTCTATCTGTCACAATAATCACATGTGACTAGCATATAGAGTAGCCTTGTTCAGGCCAGTCCCCAGATTCTAAATCAATTGAGGACTATGGTAAATGAATGATATTCTCGGACCTTGAAAGATATCGCCAAGTGAATTGACCCATCTGTCCGCCAGTGGAAAATTAACAGTGATACTCAACCATGATACCTTGTAGATCCCATGCCCAGACCTATCCAATTACTTAAATTAGGATCCATGCTTTATAAGGTTAAAACTATTGTCCAGGAATGAGCTTTCTCCATAGAGGATACAGTATATAGAGGATACTCCATGAAGATTGTGGCAATGTGGTTAGCAGGTACAGGTGTGATGCAGTGATCAATAACAGACAGACAACGGTAATCCTGATGGAAGGATATTTAATTTGTAATCCAAAGTGATGACAAATGGTAAGTAATAATGAATGGTAGTACACAAAGCTATACAACAACAAACACAAAGCTGTGTACTACATAGTTTAACCCAGGGGTTGAGTACCAAAAAAATAAACACAGTCTTTAATATAGCCACAATATACAAACATGTTCACCAGTCCAAAGTGAGTGCTGTAGTGCTCATGGTACAAATAAAATTTATCTTAAAACAAAATGCAGTGTTGTCCGGGTTTTGTGCTGGCCTGTAGCGACAGCTCCAGATCGTGTTAGCCATCTAGTAACAACAAACATGTAAAATTAGACACGACAAAACAAATAAAACACTCACAATAGACAAAAACGGTTCTCCTTCCGGTTCAGCATCTACCATAACAAAGGGACAAATCACTTCTCTACGTCCCCTTTTATAGCGTCAATCGTGACCCCTTGGTTAACAATTGCAATCGCTCCTCCAATCTGTGGCTGCCACATCGTTTCCCTTCCGGGTCGATGATTTAGTGTATCGTAGCTCCGCCCCCTTTCTAGATGGCCGACTTTCGCCTCTCCCTGGGAATGAATTGTCTGGCCATCCAGTGCAGGGCACTCTGTTCCCTTTACACAGCACACTCATAGGTTGGAAGGGAGATTTATCACCAATAATCATTCTGTGTATGTTACAACATTCATATATTTATTTCACATCCTCATGAGAAAACATATGTGGAGGTGTAAATTAATCAGCTGAATTACTTGCTTTTCAACAATGTAATTTTCAACACTGATTTGCCAAGTCATTCCATCATTGCATTTTAATTAGTGTAAGGGAGATTAAAAAATGAGATTCAGTAAAAAGAAAATAACGGTATTGTTAAATACAAAAATGTTGTTCAGCACTGGAACTCACACACACATCTTCATTTAAAATCTTCCGATAAATATTAACTTCCTTTATTTAAAGAAGTTTCACAGCAAAAAAAGAGTTACTCTACCTCAAGTAAACAGGCTGATTTGTTTTTGCCATTATTACAAAAGGAATTACTTCATATGCAACTGTGCCATCATACCATTCTTCGTATTTCTTTCTGTTCAGCTCATGCATCTCTTGAAATTCTTTGCACTTACACTTGTTAATGTGCTTAAATATACTAAACCACATTGCAGTCCATGCACTCCCAGTGCATTCCACAAACAGAGCAAATATTATATTTCACTAGTTTTCCAAAAATCAAACATGAAAGGAAAGGTGACCTTCTGCATTTTGCAAAATTTGTTGATATATTATTATTATTATTTTTTTTGTTATTTCAAACTACAGTAAAGAAAACCCAATGCTTTCTTTTATAAATAGACTACATAATACATTTGGAGATGTACCAGATGCTTTTGATAACAGCACTCATAGGAATTTGGGGTTTTGTGGTTTAATGCTGCTTCTGACATTCCAAACACAGTCATTTAGGAGAGACACATGATCATAGAAAGATGATAGCAGAATGGACAACCCAACAAATACATTCTCCATTCAGTTCTAACAAATAACAAAGCTACTCTTGAATCAACTCGCTTGGTTCCTGGCTGTTGTGTATATTTTTTCTAATAATAGTACATTGCAACTATGCATTTTTCATACTAGTTTTGAAATGTGTAGATATGTGGCAGAGTAGATATGTGGCAGATTTAGCTTAAACAGAGTCAAACATAGGCCCAGAACTTCAGGAGCAACAGCAATAGATTAGTTTGTTTGATTCCAAACTGAGTATAGAGAGGGTTTCTAGTGTAGTAGGTTCCTGGAGCTGGACGTCTCTTTTAGTGAGGCTAGCGCTCGCCTTGTGTAGCAAACTTTTTTTTAGCTTTGTTTTCTTTATTAAATGTGGTGCTAGGATTACCATTGTTGGTACCCTAGCGCCGGGCCTGTGTTGTTAATAAATCTGCGGCGTGTCAACACCTATTGCTCTGTGTCAGATTCAGACACATTACATTACATTTTCATTACATTCATTATATAGGCCAGTCTCATACAGAACAGGTAGTGTTACCCAGAAGAACACTGGGGACTGCAGAAACCTAGCATATTTATGTATAACCTCTGGAAAGCATGTTAAATGCATATTATTATCATGGCAAAACTGCAAATTTACCTATGTAAAATTTTATATTGGTAGTAATAAATAACTCCACAATTCCAAAATCATGGCAATGCTACTCAAAAATTAAACCTTCAATACTGTGTTTCAGCTAACAAAATAACAAAATAGCTGTCAGTCATGTAGTTCCATAATTTGTGAAGGTGGGTTATGAGGTTATTGTACACAACGCTGCCGTCATTACTAATTCATCTGACAGTGTATTTTCTTCCTATAAAAAATGAGCAGACACCACAATTCTGTCAATCACACAGAGGAAGAAAGACAAGTCACCAGTGAACATTTTATTACATGTCAAATTTTGATTCCACTAGTAATGAGGTAGAAATAATAAAACCCTAATGTGGGTCAATAATTGTGTAGCCACAGCCTGGCAAGCAGACGTTCTGTCATGCTTTTGGTATGACATCATGTTCCGTGCTCACAATAAAGATCTTATAAAAGACATTCAGTTAAATGGTGGATAAAGCCCAGTTCAGGAATTTACAATTACTACATATGCAGTGCCCACCTCCGCAAGCAAACCGTGGTATCAAATCATTACTAGTTCTGAATGTGATAAGCAGCCTTAAAAATAAAGATCACATTGGCAGTTAAGTCTATACTGATAATGATTTTTCCATTTGAATTCTTGTTTAGAATTAGATTTCTTCTGACACCTGCAAATCAGACTCCTTGACTACCATACCTGCTGCTTTGTGTTTTGACATCTATTACCAGCTATAAAAAAAAAAAAGCCTTGGGATTCATACCATGCATGACACAAATTATATTGTGTACAATGTTCTGTGATGGGAAGCGTAGCTCTTCACAAAGAAGAATTAAAGGCTGACACAAAGCTATTAGCCTTTAACCAGGAGGGAGTACAGTAGTATTGCATCCTCAAATTCAGTAAAAACCTGCTGCAGTCAGTACTGGGTTGGGATGCTATTGTTTTGTCTTACCATTATATCGTGTGCATTACATTGCTTCAAGGGTAACCACTATTGAGACGGACAAGTCATCCTCAGATTAAGAAATCCTCATCCTTTTACAACCGTTTTTCTATAACAGGTACAAATGGGCTGTGAAGAATTTCTTGCAACTCAGTTTAGCCTCATTATCACTACTAACTGTAGTTAAGGTTGGTATCCTTCTGCTGACCCTTTAATCAAAGCAACGTATGCAGTCTTGTTTTATGGTTATTTTTATATGGAACAGTAGATGTCATTTCATGTGAAACAGAAGCCCCTCTCCAAATTAATGGTAAGTGTTAGTATAGATTTCAAATAAATGTTATATGCAGAAAATACCCCAACCTTCTCACATTAACTCAATAACCATGCATAAAACACATGCTTTCAATAGAGATGAAAAGGCATGCATTTTTATTGTAAAAGTTCATGTAAAAGATACACGCATTTATTGATTATTAGGCCAATGTGCATTATATGTTCCAAATCCTTTGTTTTTACATTGCTGGTAATGAAGTGGTTCTGCTGTGTTTCCTTCAGTAGACGCTCACTAGTCCGACCAAATTGGACCAGACCTTTTCCATTAGATTTATGCATGGCTCAGCGGCTCATATTTTGTGCTGAAATAATTCACCCATGCAAGTTTTTTTCCCCTCTCTCTATGACCTGCTCACATTTCCATCTACAAATGTTGTGTTATGGCCCTGTAAACAAACAGTTGAACTGCCACATCATTACACACTGCCAAAGATTGAGCTAGCCTGGGTCTCTGGGGAGGGACTAGCTTTTATTAGGTGGATTCCTTGACAGACTGTCACTGCAAAACTCCCAGGAACTAGAGAAGCTCTAGAGAGGGACATACACTATCCACTGATCAGATGTTCCTTCACCACAATAAGGTAACTGAATTTCAAGGATAGATATCTTTTTTTGTGTGTTTTGTAACTTTACACTTTTAATTTATTAGCAGTGCATTCACAGGATTACTTTTCTTGGGAAAGAAAATGTATCAATATATAACGAGAGGGTTTTTTTTTTTTTTTTAATGCATTTTAAATGCAAAAGCAACATTTTAAACTTAAATTCTACACCAATGGATAATGCAGCACACTTTCTTTCTTCATAAAAGAATGTGAATGCGTGACGACTGCTAAAGCCTTTCTTATGAAGTGCGGTGACATATAAACCAAAGATAAAATAATTTCATCCAAGACTATTTTCCAAATATCTTCAGTGGCATCCACAAAGCTTGAAGTAGATTATAGATCAGTAAGATGACAGGGAAAAATAATTTCTTATCTCTTATAGCTGATGAATAGCTGTGTCCACCAATGATTTGGATACTGAGCCCACCAACAAGGTCTAATGTTCACAATCCTCTCTTTTATCAAGAGGATTGCAAATCATCTTTTACAATTTCGTTTCGGAAAGCATTGCTAGCTACAAGCATTTTCCCAATGGGAATACAAATGCCATTCCCCCTTTGTGTTCCTAAAGGATTTTTTCCAAATGGTTTAAGAATTTTCTGTTCTTTCCATTATCTAAGAAATACAAGAGATTAAAACCTATATCTTTCATTTCATGTTTAGTTTACTTTGAAATTTCAACCATTTTATCATGCTGATGTTCAATACATTTCAGGAGCTCTAATGGATAAATGTAACAAATATAATTGAATTATAATCCCTATAAGACAGTGTGGCAAAGTGGTGACCGGATGCAGGTGAGTGCAGTGCAGTGCAGGTAAGAATCACACAGACAATAATTAACAGGTGCAAGGGTGTTTATTGAAATTACGTCAATGTCTAGAGCCTTATGACAAACACCTGTAAATAATAAATGATGGAAGTGAGTACAGCAGCGTCTGTCTGTTTGTAAAAATCCCACAGGTTTGACCCGCAACCAAGCTTAACACACCAACACTAAACACAAAACACAAACACAGTTCTTAGTGATAGTGAATAAGTGCTTGTGGTGTATTTACAGTTTTCTGTGAAAATGCAGGGGTGAAAGTGATGTCCGGGATTATGCTGGCTTTCACTACAGCTCCAGATTGTGCTACTAGTAGTCTATTAAAAAACATACAACAGTTAACAAACACTAAGAAACACAAGACAAAACTCACAGTTCACAATAAGACAACACAGACTCCTTGTAGGTTTAAAATACTAACCATTTACCAAGTAACAAATCACTTACACTACACCCCTTATTTATACCCTCGCTCATGACCCTTAGGTTAACGAGCGCATTCCTTGGATGACCGACTTTCAGCTACACTAAGGAATAAATTGTCATGCCACTTGATTAAGGGTACTCTGTTCCTTTTACATAGTGCCCTCACAGTAGGGGGGAGCGCTAATACCAAGAATCATTCGATCTCTATCACAGAGAGCAACAACTGTTGGGACAGATAAAAAAAATTGCAAAAAGACTGAGGGTCAGGCATCTGTTGTCTGTTTAGCTAAAATTATTCTGCACAAGTGCAATGAAAATTGCTGTAGATAAGCATCGAGTTATTATTTTCTGTGAATGGCATATTGTCAACTGTCGACTGAAATAAAAACGTAATTCTTTAAGTCAGTCAAAAGGGTTAATGTAATGTTCCTTTACTGTAAGTTTACAACACAGCTGATCAGCAGACATCGTTAGGATTTAGAGCAGCAGGCTCCAATTTTAACACATACTAAAATGAAAATGATGCCAGGCAAACGGTCACAGTTCAGAAATCACTTAAGGAATATAGTTATGGAGAACCTTACTCTGTTAAAGGATCTTCAATGCAATGCAGCTGCACTAAATGGGTATATAGTGGTCTGTTTTATTCTAAAGCAAAGTGGTTGTAGTAGTGTGATCCATTGGCAGACTGGTATGTTTTGTCATACTAACGGTACATGGTTTAAAGCAACACTGTTTTTTCATATCAGCATGTATATGCAATATGTGTTCCAAATTCATTGTGCTTTCATTGCTGGTGATGCCTATGGTCTGCTAATGGTTGGGTTAGGTTTCATGTAAGGTATTATGCTGATATTATAACATCCCAAATGTGTTTTCCTTCTCACTAATACATACATTCCAATTACCAGTTAAGTGAAAGGGAGCAATGATGTGAATTCTGTGACGATTTCCAACGTGCACAGTCCTCCACCTCCACAATTCTTGCACAGTCAATAACAATGACCATCATTAATTATTGATTAGCAACTTGTAAAAGGAAAAATAGACACCAAAGCCAATACAGTACCAGAGTTTGAGAGCGCCTCTAAGGGGTCTCTGAAGACAAAATAGCAGGCAAATAGGTGAGGTCAGTTGTAATGGGGTCCAAGCTTACAGGCAAAATTAAATAAAACAGGAGCTGCTTTATACATAGATAGCGTGATTTTGACTGTGAAATATCATTCTTCTTATTTGAAAAGTACTAAAAGCAGGTCTTTTTTAAAACTGGAAACAACATTTGATTTCTTATTTGCGGTTGAGTTTATTTACTTATGTTAGACCAAACAACTGAAGACTATGAATCCTAATTAATGCTACACAAGATTATTATTATTATTATTATTATTATTATTATTATTATTATTATTATTATTATTATTATTATTATTTATTATTAGTGAGCAGTGTTAATAATAGCTTGTAAATAATTTCACACAGAGCTGCTCTATATACAGTTAACCTTAATTACAGTGTACTAAAAAAAATAACTGATGCAGGAAAAGTGTTTCAGTGCTTAAAGTGTGTCAGCTCACTGAACTCCTGTTAGTGCCCCCAGGGCTCTGGTGATGAGATCTTGTGCTTCTACAGCTCGATTGTGCTGCTTTTGTAGGCTCCTTCTCTGAAGAAACCCTTGTATGAAATTGCATCAGAACATTACAATACCAGCAATTAGCAAACCATAGCATTGCCAGCAAGGGGAAACACAATAGATCTGGAGCAAAATTGCACATTGTTCATGCTGTGGTACACAGTAGTTATTATACAGTGCCAACGTATTTCGATGATTTATTATTGTGCAGAGGTTCATTGAAATACCATTGGTCTGTCAACATATTAGAAACGGTTATCACTGTGGTACTAACACTGTAAGTGCTATTTAAAGTGGCTCATATCCACCGTCAGAGATATTGGCTTTCATAATACTGGAACACAAAGGACCCTGTTTTTATGATCTACACTGTGGCTGTATTTAGACCCTATTTTCTAGATCAATTGATTACACACGAATACATTTTGAGGTGCATTATTAGGCAATATTGAAAGCCGTTCAAATAGTATTTTCTTCAGTTCACAGCTTGTAATACTTTCTTACGTAAATTCTGTCTATAATCAGTCACATTGGCTGGGCCTCCTCATAGTAACAAGATCCCTGTCCTTGATTAGAAATGCACCAAAGCCAGCTGTGGCTTTCCTTGCATATCACGTCACAGACTTGTGGCTTCTGAACTCCCTTGATGTGCTGACATGGTTTGAGGATAGTTATAGCATCATAGATTCATGTTGTTGACTATAGGGGCTTGTTATATAAAGGGACATATTTAAAAAAAAAAATCGTTATAAATCAAATTTAATGTTTATAGTGCTGCCGCACAGGCTGTATAGCACATTTTTTTATTTAGGTCAGGCCTGAGGCATGTTCCTTCATATCAGATCCAGCCTCACACAGCTAGTGGCTAATCATGAAACAGCCTCCTTACAAGTTCAAGTGAAGACCTGTGTAGTATGAGTATAACTAATACAGTACCTTCATTAAACCTTCTTTAAAAATGTATGTTTTAATATGAAGGTGTAATCTAACAGTATATTATTATTATTATTATTATTATTATTATTATTATTATTATTACTACATCTAAAGACTCTTTAGATCCCTTTCAATCTCGAAATGTCAACCATTACGAGTTGGGAAATGACCCTTGTGTCACATGACCTGAGCACATATTTAAAAAGCTGACTGATAGGCCCAGTGTGAGCATGTGTCTGTTGCATTCTGGAACGAGACGCTACATCACACAGCAACCTTCGCCATTTGATTCCTCACTCCAACCTGAGCAGACGTGTATTCACTTGTGCTTTTTTCGTGAGAATCTCGTTCTGCCTTTGGATGCAACGGTAGTTCTTTTTTAGTCTAAACACATGGCTGTTTATTTTTTGGCAGCTGAGAAGCGGCGGCTGTTGTTTCCAACCTCGTCCGTTTTTGGATTTTGTCCTCCACAAATTATTTTGTGTCTCGGTTTCTGGTCTGTGTTCGCGCATTGTGCCAAACCAAGGTGTTTGTTTTTGACTTTGGAAAAAAAAAAAAGTATTGTTCCTGTCTTCAAACCGGCTACAGTTGTTTTATTTTGCCTCACCTCATAGCTCAGGCTCAGCAGCTTAGCACATTAACCCAGTGCATAGCATTTTGGGCCTTTTTCGGTGGTACATAGCACTCTCGTGCATAGTACCCCGCACATCCATCGGTACCCCGTGCCCTGTGCATTACCAGGTGCATAGCCCTGGTACACTCAGCACTCCTGTTCATTGTACTGCTGTAAAAACAGCGCACAGAGTTGCTTCCACAACCCACTCATACCCAGCACCAGGGGCAACAGCGATGGAGACCCAGAGCTGTTGCTCCACAGACCATTGTGTGCACTGTCCCGGTGGCTGCTCCACCTGGGCCAAGCAGGCAGTACCCCCACAACCAACCCTCGGCAGCGGCGGGCAGTGCCCGGCAGAGACCCCAGCAGCACCCTCAAAAGAGGCAGCGCCAGCCAAACACAGTTCAGCAGGCTCAGCAAAAGCAGCAGCAACCTTGACGGGCTCCGGCCTCAGGCCCTGCACCTGTTCAGCCAGTACCACCTTCTGGCATGAGGCAATGCACCACCGACACGTGGATGCTTGCAACCATCCACTCCAGCTACTCACTCCAGTTTCAAGCCAGACCTCCTCCCTTCCAGGGGCTCGTGAATACTTTGGTGTCCGACCTCACTCAGGCTTCTGTCCTCACACAAGAATTTAACGCTTTACTCACAAAGCATGCAATTCACCTTGTAGAATCCCCATGTCAACAGGAGGGTTTTTACGCAAGGTATTTTCTGGTACCAAAGCGGGACAGCAGGCTCCATTCCATTTTAGATCTCAGAGGCCTGAACTTATTCCTGAAGGTGAGGAAGTTCAAGATGCGAACTACCAGTCACATTCTCCAGTCCGTCCAGCCAGGCTACTGGTTTGCAACCGTGGACCTCAGGGACACATACTTTCACGTCCCAATATGTCCTGGACGCAGAAAGTAATTCCGCTTTGCCTTTCGAGGCAGCGTGTACAAGTTCTGTCTTCTGCCATTCGGTCTTCTCTTGCTCCCAGGACTTTCTACAAGTACATGGAGGCAGTTCTGGCACCCCTACAGCTGCAGAGGGTTAGGATCCTCAATTTCTTGGACGACTGGCTGATGAGGCATCTATGGAGCATCTTACCGGGCTGGGGCTCACACCCAACCTGAAGAAGAGCTCCCTGCAGCCGGCGCAAGTAACAGTTTTCCTGGGGATCTGGCTGGCATGCCCTGAGCTGGTGGAAGAATCCTCTGTCCTGTTTTCTGTCAACTGGCTTACATTATTTTAAACATATCTCTGTCCTTGCAATGATTAAATCACAAGATGTGACTGGGTTAGACAGGAAATAAATGGGGCAGATTTTACAGGTAAGGTTTGACATCACTGTATCTGAAAAGTATACGCTCATTTGAAACTGAAAGAACATTTTGGGGGAACACCAAAACATACTCAGACATTTTATTCAATCATACTTTCCAGAGGATTTGCAAATTACCACATTTCTGGGTTGTTGATGCTTCACCTTGCGACTCACAACACACACGAGTTGCGGCCATTTTATAACTACTGCACACCCTGTCATGTGTTACTGCTTACTTATGTAAAATCCATCAAAAAAAAAAAAACAGTAGTTACATAAAACAGTGAAAAAAACAGTAGTTACAGATAGTTATAGATAGAAACAGTAGTTAAAGTTTCTATCCAAGACAAAGGCAGTTAAGGTAAATGGTAAATATGTTGCTGAAGTAACTGAAGTTCTGGCCTCCTGCGTGTGGGTTCACTCGAATGAACCTGGAATAATACAGATTTACAGATACATCATTTCTGGTAAGTGGGACCTCACTGCTGTTCATTTGTCCCTTATTTATGAATTATATAGCAGAACAAACTAACAAGGTTTTGGTAAACTAACAGGGTAAAGGTTTTCTTGTATAGTAGTTTGGGTAGCTTGAAATAAATTACTGAGAAAATGAAGACATGTATTTACAATGCCTTGAGTAGTGTAGGTATTGTGTCACTGCAAATTGACTACAAATGACCTTAGATGATAATGCCTGGTATACTGCTACAAATTACTTGAGATAGAGCTTAAACTTCTTTAGAAGAAATATGCTCAGTACTTACCCTAGCCTGTATTGAGTATACCCATTCAGTATCTTTTTTGTTTGGAATATAAGAAACACGTGTGTGTATATATATATATATATATATATATATATATATATATATATATATATATATATATATATATATATCTATATATATAATATATAATTATTCACATGCTATGTGTTATTAATCAGCTTTGGAATGTATCTAAGCACAATCCAAGCAAAATACAAACACACCCTTACATAGTATGTGCAGGGCCTCCTGAGACTGCTATGTACGGAATGTGTCTTAAGCTCTTATACAAACCTTGTTCTTATTAGTTGTTTTGTAGTTTAAAGGGCTTCATTTTCTAAGGGGACTGAAGATTGAGCTTGTGCATTAAGTAGTGAGCCTAATGTGCCTCTAAATTTACTAACAGAAAAGGCATTAATCTGCCACGTGCACTAAATATATGGGAGAAAGTTCAGATGAAATAAATAATAAGCAGATGCTACACTATGTATATAAGTTATCTCCACAGTGTTTATATAATGTTTTATCTCAAATATGATATTATTCACATGCTAAAAAAATAATAATTATTGCACTTGAGAATGCAAAATATGCCTTGATTGTTTTTGTTGAGAAACGCTACACTTATTACATATGTAATGGGAGCCTAATTATTCTTAAAAAATAATTTCTTTCTCCTTTAATACAATAAAAGTAATGTTGTTCAATGGCATAATAGTATGTTCTTATTATTGTACTTACACAAGAAATATTGATTGATGATATGTAGCCTTGCTTCTCTTCCCTGTCCTGTATAATCACCCAGCAGAGCAGGCTCCACAGGTGGATCATGGGGAAGATTGTCTAATATGTCTCCTGGTAAACCATTGTTGATAGCTATGTTGTGCAAAATGTAGGGTTAGATATGTGTTGTATGAAAGGCCTATATAAATAAAATTTGATTTCATTTCATTTTTTGTAGCTCTTTGGAGCCTAACCATACAACCTCTGTATCCTGAGTAATGCCTCCATGATACCAAATAGTTTTCAGCCCAGAAATATAGCTTTAAATAGTGCACCTATCAGTGCTTAACAACTGGTTTCTATCAGCACCAATTAGTGATAACATTAAGTTATTAGCAATAAGGTTTATAATAATATCAGGTTTGAAGATACATTTCTACTTTGAAAATCATTCAAATATGTACAGTTATGCTAAAGAAAAATACCATAGTTTTTGAAAATCTGTTGCATTTGGGGGGAAAAAAGCTTCAGAAGTGTTTGCTGCTAATATACAGTGCTGTCACCTCTGTATGTTTAGTACCTTTAGAAGACATTTTTAGATTATTTATTTACCATGCTTACACTGTCCGAGTGTTGCTTTTATGTAGTTTATGGACTGAAAAAAATGAGCTTGTCAGTTTTTTATGGCTATATTACAAGTTTTGATATTTTAATACCTATCCAGAAAATTCAAGTGCATCTAATGCACAGTAACAGTATTATAAAATGTTTTAAAATGTTCATCCTTTTCCCGTTAGAAGCACTGAACATTTCAGCTAGAGACAATATTTGCCATTTAAAGAATGATTTCAATTGCAAACAGTTCACTTAAGCATAGAGGATTACTGCCTTTATTTCCACTCTGTCTTCATTTCAAGTGACATTAGGGAACTGATTGGACAGAGCCCAGACATGAAAACCAAAAATCATAAACTTTATATTTAAATTAAATGGTCTTGCTCGAGTTAACGAGTGTAATAGTTCCCCATTAATCTGTAACCCAATCCACACACATTTTTATGGAAGTATGAACACTGTACTTTGCTGTCTATGGTACATCATGTTTGACAAACAAAAGTAAAGTCATTTTATTAAATAAAATAACTAACCTGCAGACATTCAAGATATTTAAATGTCCAATTATGTCTGGAAATTGAGAATCATGATACTTTAACATGGTAGATTTGCAGTCCAATTTAGTATTACACTGCGTCCTCCTATGCAGGGGAGTGATGTTTTTCATGTTTTCATTACATTGACTCAATTAGACATGCCTTTTGACATGTGATGTGAATATGATTGGATGTAGGTACAATGCCTTTGTCTAGAAAGATGGGTTAGCAGGGAATATTTCTATTCTTAACCACCGTATCACACTTAACTTCAAGTCAAAGGGTCTAAGTAAACCTTGCATACATTTAGGGGCTAAATGACAGCTTTCTGAAATGCTGCACCATTGTTTATAAATTTAAGAGCACTGCATTCCAGTGGGGATTTGACCGCCAGAGGGGGAGATTAGAGGCCCGATGAGATATATCTTAGAAATGAAGGAAAGAAGAGCTCATTTGGAAACACAGCTGTAGGATTGTTTTGTTCAACACATGGAAGATCAGAAAAATAAATACATTTGCAGCAGTCTTATAAGTGGCCAATTTCTAAAAGTACAGATTTATTTCTGATAGATGCTGGGTTGTTGCTGTATCTCAAATTTGTATTTTTGTAATGATGAAACTTAGAAGGTTTAACCACCAATTGGCAGATTTGTTAAATTTGACTTTGTCCTCATGTAATATAGCAGGCTGGAAATCATCTAAGAGTTTTCTCTTGATATATTAGCTCCAAAACATGAAATTAATTTAATTCAATATTGAGCGATGACTTTTCTTATAAAGGTGTGCAGATAAGATTTTGGAGTTGATGTGTTCAAAGGTGACTGACTGATGATCATCTTTGTCTTTTTATTTGGCAGGTAGATTCATACTTTTGAACCCTACTGTATGTTATACAAAAGCATACACTTTTGCCTTTCCTTAACCTACTGAAAAGCTCTAATGTGTGTACAAAGTGATGTGTGGATTTCTATCTTCAAATACTGCTATAATAAATTCAATGAAATCAGATTAAAACTGGGCAAACAGCCAGCAGGAAATCCTTTATATGATTTCAGACAAGGGTTTTTTTTTTTTTTTTTTTTTTTTTTTTTACTTTAACCACAGTACAGAAATTATGTGTTAGAAAAAAATTATCTGTGGAATGTAAAAGCCTATTCAAATATGAACTGATCTCATTCTGCTTATCTTGTTGATACAGTAGCAGTGCTGCAAATAGTTATTGCTCTGGCCCTTCCCATCTTTATGACCTAGTGTAAGGAATACCCAATACTTATGTAAGAGTAATATGAGACTTGTAATTATGAACACATATGTTGCATGCAGTGCTCCAGTGGGGATATACAGTGACCTCTGCACTACGGTATAATTGTCCTGGACACTAGCCAATCATTCAACACAAATTAAGCAGCTGGGCTAGATATTAATATTTGAATGATATATCACCCTTCATTAGGATTCAGAACCAGGTCCTTGAGGTACAAGACAAAAACAAGCAAATTTCGCTGTGGTCTATGTGGTAACCAGAGAGGCCAGTGTCCGGCATAGGGTAAAAGAGCAAACGTGGAGTCGAAAACCAATACGCTGACTGTAGATAAGGATGTCTATTTAGAAACAGATGGGTTGCTTTGATTCACTTTATTAAATGTTTCCATTCAATTGGCATTCCACAATATTTTATAAAGTAGCTAGTTTTTATTTTGAGTTATGTTGCTCCAATGTTATAATTTTTCTGGAAGTGTGCCTTTACTTGAGCTGCTTTGAGCTTTCAATTCTGCTAGCCCATTATACATTTATATAGAGTATGCAGAGGGTTTTGCAGAGTTGAAATGTTGCGCTGTCACATTTATTTGAATGGAACGAAGTAGGCTGTTCAGTCTTGGCACTTGCGATTCTCCAGAAAAATAGCTCAAGGCCAAAAGTGTGCAAACATTTTATATAATGTAAAATTATAAAATAATACATCCAAGAATCAGAGGTGGCGTTGGGTACAAGAAGGAGAAATGCAGATAAAAGGTAGGTGACATTTCATTCCAGTACAATTTAAGTAATTACTGACTTTGAGCCATTATTGAGCAGAGTTTAAAAAACCTTTACAATTTACTTACCATTGCAGTGTACTGCACATCTTTTCCAAAACAATTGCAATTTTTTATTTTTTATTTCCATGGCTGTGGGTTTTTAATCAAATGGCGAACCCTTAAATAATATTAAGGTTTGTTTATGTCTACTGTAGTTTGTTCTTTTTGGTGCTTTGCTGGAGAAGTGAAGAAAATGTTTAGAACTTTGGGCACATAGTCTTCTATATAAACACATTGTAGCACGTCATGTCACGCAAAGTATCTAGCAAATAAGCTGAATTCGCTTTAAGTGGATTAAGTGGATTCATCAGTACAGAGAGATTGCGAAAACTCAGAAACTTCTTTCCAGATTATAATAAAGCCTCAAAAATTAAATCCAGGAAGCAATAACTCATCTATCTATGAGATACTTAATTGTTACAATTGATCAAGGGTTAGCCTAAAACCCAATCTCCTGCCCAGTACAATTATAATTATAAGCATTAGATTAGAATTAACCAAGGAACTAAAAACGTATCATAAATCCAGCAGGAACGTTGAATTACTATTTGCAAGTAAAGTCATTAGTCTCTAAATCTTAATTCAACATATAATACATACAAAAGTATTATTGAAACCTGCACTATAAATGTAAACGTTTAAACTCACTCCTAGTCTGCAAGTGTATAGAATGTATGTCCTATTTTTTAGTGTTTCCAAACTGTCATATATATTATTTCTTTAGGCATATGTTTAACATCACCAATTTCTGTTCTAGCAGAGGTGGTGCAGTAAGTTATGACATCGTCATTTGTGTTGCCCTTCTCTCAGTGGTAGAAACATTCCTTGTGCTCCAACATCTGTGTAACGCAAGTGTAAGTTGCTTTATGTCCAGTGTCTGTATGGATGAATTTAATACCCACATCAGTTTTAGATATACAGGCTACATCCCCAGGGAAGGCAGTTGATTTGCAATCTTTGCTCTGCTTTACCTTCAGCCTTGCAAATAAAATGATTCAATCTACTAGTTTCCTGATTAATGTTTACCTATCATTTCAGATTAGTTTAGGTTCAGTTACAAACAGTTAAACTTTGGTTTACTCATTCTTCAGGGTTAGGCTATATGTATAACAAAAGAATCAATCCTGAGGGCAGTGCTAAAATCTCACAGGTGTTTCTAATTGTTCACCCAACCCTTCTAAGTGTAGTGTTTATTCAGCCGTTGGTTGACACTTGAGGCCCCAGCGTCAGTCTGCTGAAGGATGGAGCTGAAAGGACGCCTCTGCTCGGCAGGAGGCTTTAGAAACAACAGTTAATGAAAGGTACCATGGAAACTCAGGCCTCAGACAGAGGGTGCAAGTGAGAGCAGCCGCTGAACCTGCAAACAACATCTTTCTGTTCCTGCTCAGGGACTGGGTAATGTGAGCAGACAGTAATTGTTGCATTTGATGGGATTACGCTAATTTATTTATCTGACCTCTGGTTGAGTGAAGCTGTGGCTGAGGGGGCTTTTCCAGCCTCCCTTGTAACACTAACATTACTTCTGAAAAAACTGACATGTTGAGCCATTTAGGACTGTACTGATATTTTTGTGGGCCCCAAATTGAAACATTTTGTTTGCTAGCAATTGAGCCATACATAGGCTGTATTTTCACCCAAACATAAATTAAGCCATTTACTGGTTATAAATGTCAGGCATAACTCCTGATACATTTTTGACATCAGGAATAAAATGTTTGTACATGTCTGGTGTGACCTGGTCCTGGATCTTGTATGAAAACAATTTCCATGGAGTCAGCTTGATAACTGAAACACTCTTGTCACCTGGCATGAAGGTGATGTGATTAAAACTGCTTCTGGCAAACATTTTCAATTGCAGGGCAGCTGGACTTTTTACACACTGGGGTTTATTTTAATGATCTAACAGTACCTGATTTTTTTTTTTTTTTTTTTGCTAAACTGGGATGGATTTAAACCCAGAACAAGCACCTGTATAATTGAAACTTCAGCACCCTGGTCCAGTTTATACATTGCACCAAATGTCAATGTAATTATTCAGTAATGGTTTACGGAGCGTTTCATACGTTTTTTAACATGTATGTTTCACTAATACCCATAATTATGCATTTTACCATGACATATCACATTAAACTTATTTAAGGGTCTAACTAGACTTTTAGTTTATATATATAGTTTATATTCCATTAAAGCTTGACCACTTATCTCAAACACAGTCTCACAAGCAAAAGTGAATAGCCAGAAATGGAACTTGTCCAGCTAATTTGATGGACCTACTTAACCTTTATTTATTGCAACATTCCATGTTCCTGATTCCATACAGACTTGTGACTACAGTGTAAATTGTCAGTTCCATTTGTCCAAGAGCAATCGCAGCTGATAAAGTAAACCCTTTAGAGGAAACTTAAATTTAAGAGCCACATTTGTGCGCATTTTAATAAAGAAGCAGTCCCTCTGGTATATTTAAGCAGAAGTTACATTTATCCATAAAGGTTACTGTAAGATTGGGCTTTGTCAGAACAGCTACCATTCAAGCTACACTGGTACCGATGTGCAGAATTAAATACTTTAAATCTTAACTATCTTGTTGATGCAGTTAGTGAAATGCGTAATATCTACTAAATATATTTAATGTTGCATGACTAACATACTATCATTGCATGATAGAATATGAATTGTGATACTACCAGACTTTAATTAGCATGGAATATTTATTGAGTTCATTCAGATCATGTGCTTGATTTGGAAAATAAAAAAAAATTAAAAAAATGAGAATCAATTTTTCTGTCAGGTTTAAATCCCAAGGAAAGAAACCATTGAAAACTAATTGGTAACTTGATGTTTAATTTCTCCCTTGTGGCATGGGCGTCACTAAAGTTAACCATACCTACCTTTAGTTCAGACATGGTACTGAATAAACAACATTAAAATATAAGTCTATCATGACAGATGTCTGGCTTATCAAGTCTATACGGTTTATGTTTATACTCCTGATTTCATAAAGAAGTCAAATGTACACAATTCACTTTTATATTTCAGAATAATCATCAAGGCTTATTACTATCATGCCAAGAAGAACTCAGTATATTACTCTTATGTTATCACTAGCAAGTCAGGGATAACATCGTAGGTATTTGCTCCCAGGGCACAGATGAACTCAATGAGGATGTAGCCAATGACTGTGGGTGGGAAGCATAATATCCCTATTTTCATTCAAATGCATTTCAGTCTCAAAAAGTGAGACTAATCTCTCTTTAAGTCTGTTGTTTCATTGTTAGCTTTATTTTCAGTTCAACTTTCTTTCAGACACAATAATGCAATAACCATTTGTATTTTGCATTAAAATGACTACCAGTTTATACATCAATATCTTACTAAGTCCTGTAGTTTGAATAAACATGTTTGCTGATCACAAGCAGCCTTTTTTTTAATTTCCATTGACATTTTGGTAGCAAGCTACAACATGGACCAGTCATTGTCATCCTCATAACATAATAATGAATATGTTGTATTAAATTATATTTTATAACCCAATGTAAGTTGGTAACCATCCTACAATATGATTAAAACTACAGAAACATATTAGTACTCATAGGTGCAAATTCAATGTAAAAATGCAACATGCATTTTGACCTGCAAAATTCCTCTAGAAAATTAAATCAAAGTTCAAGACCTAGGAAAACATGCGTTAGCATTCTGTAAGCTCTTTATCAAATACACATTTACAGTTTGAATGAATGTCACCCTACAACAAGGAGACAATAAGTGTGCTCTGTGTTTTTATTTTATTTTATTTGATCCATTCTGTGGTTTACTACTTATTCATTGGCAATTTGACTTTTCTGTCTACCATCGCTAGTAACAACAAATACAGTTGCAAAAATAAAATGATTTCCCAGTTCAACATGGTTTGGGATTGAAGACAGTGAATTCTCATATGTATGCTCAGCTAAAGCAATTGGCTGGAACACCCCTATTCATTACAGAGTTGACCTTTCCAGCTATTTCTCTCCACCCAGGATTAATTTCAACTCAGTGCTCAAACATACACTGAAATCCCAGTGATGCACAATAATGTCTTACTAATTCATCGCTAGGAATATTATCAAAAAACATATACTATGCATTCATTGTGCTTTGTCATGACCTTTACAATGATGTATTTTCAATGCTGCACCATAGAGTGCTAACTGGTTTACAATGCTTTTAATATGATTTACTACACTTGATATTCTTTTACCATGGTATACTACATTACATTTTTATTGAGGAGTCGTTCATATTTGGGAACGAAATTCTGCTTTATTCAAATATTACCAACCTAATCAACAGCTATGACCAAATACAGTTAGTCAATGTACAATGCTATGAGTGTGCTGTGTATAATAAACATATACTGATTTTTTTTATTGTCACATATGTGATACATCTTGACCAAAGCTAAGCTAATTTTGACTGAACTACTTTGCTTATTGTCAGAACATTACTACTGTAGACTAGAAAGATTGTCCATGTGTCTTTCTCTAATAATACAATACCAGTAACTCAAAAGAAAGCACCGTAGATTTGTATTTAAACATTATTCACTGCAGTCTACTGAATATAGGGGTGATTTGGTTGAAGGTTTATGTTTGGTGAGGTGTTAGGGTTAGCATTTGCATCAGTCTTGTATTTGAAACAAATAAGGGAGCCATAGAAGCACAACCTTATACATCACATAATATTGATTCAGATAAGTTCATAATCCAGATATATAAGTGTGTTCTGTGTCTATCCCAGCCTAAAGAGCCGTTTTTAAAAGTTAAAAAAAAAAAATCATTGGGGGTGGGTTGTTAAGTGTTGGGGGGATTGGGGGGTTAGGGGTTGGGATTAATGTTATCCACGTACTGTACGTCTTATGCATGTAACTCCTAATTCATGCTGCACTGGAAGTGAATGTAAAGAGGGATATTCCTAAATCGTTTTTCTCCAGTCTGTAAATTACTACTATACCCGTCTTAAATTTAACAACAATAGAACCAAATAACTCAGTTGTTACGTACTAAAATACGAGTAAGTTACAGACAGGAGTACACAACTTTGTTTAAGCTGGTTTACTATAGTTAATACCAGCATATAAACTATTGTAGTGATGGAATAAAACATAGTAAAGCAAGGTAAATGAGAAAAAGCCAGTGGAAACTCCAAAAACAGTGCAAATGTATATTATAAATATGAAGAAATGTCATTTACAGGGTTACAAACTAACACTGCCACAGTTTCAGTGTTTTGGCTTAACTTTGATAACATTTGATTTGTCTCCAGCATGTCCTCTGGTGTTGGAATCTGGCACTGCACAGTCTACTTTGGCAACTTTCCTCATTTCAAATGTGATTTGAACTATTATTGGTTTTCTGTGCTTTGGCCAGTAGGCGGCGCTGTTGGATTTCAAATAGTTTCCCCTTTCAGACTGAAAGCTTTCACTGATGTTCTAAAAATAGCGCTTTTCCAAAAAGAAAATAAATAAAAGAAAAAATGCTTTCCATGAAACTTGAATTATTCATTTAACAATGGAACAAGGACATTACAGACAAGGATATTACCCATTCAAAATTAAGATTTGTATGACATGTGTTCATTCTAAAAATATTCAAATAAGAATGTCACAGTATATATAATAAGACATATATTTAATCAGTTACTGCGGCGCAAAATTCAGCGTGTAAACCTACATCTTATTCAAGAAAAAAGTCTTCCAGATCCATAAGTCTGCAGATGTTTGACATACTGCACAGTAATATGAAGATCTTTGGTATAAATCACAAAATAATTAGTCTGCCATATACAATAATCTAGTGGCACACATGCTCAACAAAGATTACAAGGTGTTCTACAGTCATGCTCAAGTTTATGATGAAATGTGATTTAAGTAATAAGATAAAGCAAACAAAATAAATACCTTAAGGGGAATTATAATTCATCATTAGCGGCTTCAAGTGTTCCACTTTATAAACGAGAAGAGCACTGATGCTCCTCTCACTCAAATCCCTGTGGTACCAGCGGTATTAAGCATGCATGTTTCTGGTATTTTGGCAATCTACCCCCTATGCTGCTAATGAGACATCCTTCCTCTTTTTGGAAAAGACGCCTCTGGGAATGGATAATGAAGTCTTAAATAGTCAGGGAAACATTGCTCCAAATAAAGCAGCATTTTTATCCTCTTGTTGGCTGATAGTCCTGCCACAGTGTCTCATTTTGCATCTGGAAACATAATGATATTGTCTCAAGTGGAGATAGTGAAGAAAGGGCCCCTAAAAGGCAAAACATTGCGGCTAAAATACACAAGATAACAACACTCCACATGTTGACTAGGCTCCTACTCTTGAAGATTTAATGAAGTACAGAGTGGAAGAAGATGACAGGATAACAGCGCAGTGTGGATTCTGTGCCTGCAAAAGTAATGAGTATCTCAGTGGATGGCCCACTTCACAAGATACCAATGACCCTGGCTTGATATAAAACATATACACAGGCATGCTCCTCTGCATAACGAAGCAAAGTGTCTATATACCATCCTGATCAAAACCTTGGGGAACGTGTGCTTGTTGCACAATAAAAGTAGAGCACAATGTATACAGTATACAGTATATATATATATATATATATATATATATATATATATATATATATATATATATATATATATATATATATATATATATATATAGTAGCGTGCACGGAGGAAGGCAGCAGCAGGGCTGTTAAGTGACATAATCACATACAAAGGCATAAGCACGACATACGCTCCTTGCAATGTAGTCGACTCTTTTGTACAGCAGTATCGGAGCTATACTTCAGTGCAAGAGGTTCCGGGTTCACGCCGGCCCTCCGCCTGTGTGTGGATTGCCTCGCCCTGTGTACAAGGCGGAATCCTGTAGGCCTGAACTGAGATCGCTACATCAGTGTCAAAAGTGGGCGCAGGTACCCCGGTCGCACTTGTCGAGACTGTAGCCTGGTGAGCAAGTCCGGGGAGGACTTGAGGCTGGTAGGGGGAGTGTAGTGTGCACGGGGGAGGCAGTAGCAGGGTTAGTAGGTACGTAATCACATACAAAGACTAAGTGCCGATATATGCTCCTTGCAAAGGAGCCGGCTCTTTTGTACAGCGGTATCTGCGCTATGCTTTAGTGTGAGATATCCCGGGTTTGCGTCCCCCTCCGCAGACGGTGTGTGTGGATAAACAAGTTTCAAATGAAAAGGAGCTCGGACTGTACATATACATATATATATATATATATATATATATATATATATATATATATATATATATATATATATATATAATAGTATTTGAACCCCATAGGATTTTCAGATATTTCACATGTTTCAAACCTAAAATGTTATTAGATCTTAATCCAAGTCCTAATAATAGATAAAGATAACCTGACTAATAAAATGACACAAACATGATACTTTTTCAACATTTATCCACAAATGATTCAACATTCAATATCCATGTGTGAAAAAGTATGTGACCCTTTAGATGCAGTAACTGGTGGCACCCCCTTGAGCAGCAATGACTTCCTGTAACTCTTATGTCGGTTTTGAGGAATTTTGGCCCATTCCTCCTTACAGAACTGCTTAAACTCTTTGAGGACTTCCTTGCATGGACAGCTTGCTTCAGGTCCTGCCAAACATTTCGATGGTGTTTGTGTCCAGACATTAACTAGGCCTTTCTAAAACGTGGAATGTCTTCTTCTGCAGCCATTCTTTTGAAGATCTGCTTGTATGTTTAGAATCATTGTCTTGCTGCATGACCCATTTTCGGTTCAGCTTCAGCTCACAGACGGATGGCCTGACATTCTCCTCTAGAATCTTCTGATACAATGCAGAATTCATGGTTGTGTCAGTGTTGGCAAGCCGTCCAGGTCCTGAGGCTGCAAAGTAGCCCCAAACCATCACACTCCCACCACCATGCTTGACGGTTGGGATGAGGTTCTTCTGTTCAATTGCAGTGTTTGGTTTTCGCCAAATGTAACGTTTCTCTTGAGGCCAAAAAGTACTACCTTTATCCAGAGAACATTGTTCCAGAAGCCTTGTGGATCATCTATGTGCTCTTTGGCGAACTTCAGACGGGCAGCAATGTTCTTTTTAGAGAGCAGTGGTTTCCTCCTGGTTATCCTTCCATGAACACCATTCTTGTTCAGTCTTTTTCTGATAGTTGAGTTATGAACACTCACATTAGCCAAGGCGAGAGTGGCCTGCAGATCCTTGGATGTTACTCTGGGGTTCTTTCTGACTTCCGTGATGATTTTCCGGTTTATTCTTGGAGAGGTTTTGGTAGGACGACCGCTCCTGAGTAGAGTGACTGTGGTCTTGAACTTTCTCCATTTGTAGACTATCTGACCAGTGGATTGGTGGAGCCCCAAATCCTTAGAAAAGGTTTTGTAACCCTTTCTTGACTGAGGAGCATCAATAACTGTTTTTCTGAGGTCCTCAGAGATTTCTTTTGATCGTGGCATGACATGTTTACACACACCTATATGGTGAAGACCAAACTCAAAGTTTCTGATCGTTATATAAGGTGGGGCCTCCCAAACTCACCCCTGAAGATCTACCTAATTATTTAAATACCTGATTCTAATTATCCCCTTAATTGAGCTGATAAAACCAGGGGTTGACTTACTTTTTCACATACCCTGAATCTTAATTACTCATTGTTTGTCTAAGGCATGAGATTGGTTCATATAAACCCTATTGGATATTTAAGAAATGACTGGTTTTGATTCAAGAAGGCTTTCATGGTAAATCTATGGAATTTCCATAATTATAATTGGGGTTCACAAACTTTTTCTTGGCATTGTGATGTATATATATATATATATATATATATATATATATATATATATATATATATATATATATAATATATGGTAACAGAAAACACCACTTCATTCATAGAGCAGTCAGTTTTATTAAAAAGCGATGCAATGTAAAAAAAAAAAAAAAAAAAAAAAAATCCACTAATAGTATTATCCATCAAAAGTTAGTAAAGAACATTTGATTTACTGCACCACTTTGTAATTGTACAGATCTACATACATTTCTAGATTGAATGTGTCAATATAGCTGCCATGCTGAGGTCAAGTGACTTTTTAGGCATCCTGCATCATACATTTAGCATCACATTATTGTTTACATTATTTACATGAGCGATAAGAAAATATTTTTTTTTACAGCAGTTTTACGCCCCTACATCTAGAATTGCAATATCGGTCTTTGGAAGCGAGCATTCACACAGGCTCTGATTAAAGCATACTTCAACGACTCAGTGATTTTCACTAATATCTCACTGTCTGTTTTTATGAACAGATGGTAGGCTATGTGCCAGCAAGAAAAGAAAAAAAAAAAAACTTTTGGGAAACGATAAAAAATGTAAAGTGAAATCTGTAATGCGTGTTAACTAGCTGAATACGTAATTACTAAGACACACTTTCAAAAATGATCATAAAGACTTTTGTTGATTTCCTTAAAACATGGTTTATCTTTTGTTTTGTTAACTCACTCACTTTTTCAATTCTTTGCTCTCACTAATACTGTTGCCTCGTTCTAATGAATGTAATTCTTTCTTCCTAATATAATCCTTGTATCTCCTAAAATACCCAGTTATTTCAACACCTAGCCAAACCACTAAACTCTTCTACCCGAATCAGTCACCTTAATTTCCCCTACTTTAGGTACAATATAAACCAGTGTGTTCCAAGTTAAACTTTTTTGATTAGCATCTGTGAACTGTCTTGTTTTTCTTAATACTTGTCCTTGTCCACTCTTGGTCAGACCTGCCCTAATAAGACCCGTTTCCTATTAAATCCATTCTATTTCTTTGTTGGTAGTGTGACGGCCGGCTTAGCAAACAGACCCGCTTGGGTTCTTTTCCCTTCTAAAAATCACGATACACACACAGGTTTGAAAGAAAAATAGCGCGGATGCGCAACTTTAATAACAAAAATAAGCAAAACAAAGACAAAACAAACACCTAACTCCTTTGGAGTTAGGACTAAACATTTACTGCAAGTTCCTAACTATTATGCAGGACGGATACGCCATTTACCTGCCAAAAAAACCCCCACACAATACCTTTCACAAAACAACTGGTCGGTCACACACTCACACTCACACTCACACTCACACTCACACTCACACTCACACTCACACTCACACTCACACTCACACTCACACAGAGTCAGGCTCCTCACTCACCAGCAGCCCTGAGTAGACTGGCTGCCTCTCTTAAATACCCTGCACCTGGCACTAATTTACAATTACCACCAGGTGCAGGGGATAACTAAACAATAAGACAATTAAACAATTACATAATTAACCAATTAAACAATAAAAACCCTTAGCCCATTCACCCAAGCATGCATTTTCACATTGTTTTTAAAGCAGGGAGGATTTTAACCCCCTCCCTGCTATCTCATACTAGAGTGGATGGATTTCACTGAAATCCAATCATTAGAATATTTTGCCAGGCAAAAAATGCTATTTTTTCAACATGGTGTCACTCTTCACATCTCAGGGCAGTTTCCATGTATAAATATTTCAAAAATAAAAAACAAATAATTACTAAATATATACTGTAGTAGGGCCTGCTTGTTAATAGCAATAACCAGGTTTATGACATATGCAGAGAGCCCATAGATTGAGCAGGTCATAAACACTGAGTTTGAGTAAATGCTTTAACACTGGGTGGATGTTCTGGGCCCATAGTCCAGTCCTAAATCATTGCTAGTTTCAGATGAAGAGAAAAAAACAACAGTGAAAATTGTCCAAAATCCATCTAGAATCCAAAATAATTTCCCATCTTCTCATCTCTGTTAATTCACTCAAACTCTATTTTCAGCTTCATCTATAGTATATCCTTTGGGAGTGTGCTGCTTGTCACAAAAGTATAGTCGTTGTAAGATTTATCATAGGTGCCAGTTCAACAATGTAAAACTGGCTTGTTTTCTCTTTTCAATAGAGAATGTTTTGTTAGAAGCCTATAATGCAAGACTGATGATGCTGGAGTATGCCCTAGACAGAGGAAGTTCAATCTCCTATCCTCTGAAGCAAACAGAGGTGGATAGAGACTCCAATTCCACAGACTGATTCATGTGGAAGGCTGTGACCACCCTGGGGAATTTGTACGCAGTGACACCTTGATGCAATCATCCCAAGTACGCATACAGGAGCTGTGCATCCACTGCGCCAGCAGCTCACTGACTTGCTTTGTGGAGGTGATAGCCAAGAGGAAGGCTGTCTTCATAGACAGATGCTTCAACTTTATGGAGTGTATAGGCTCAAAGGGGCCTTTGTGAGAGCCTCCAGTAAAACATCAAGGCTCCATTCGTGGAGAACGGCTCTCCTGGGAGGGCGTAACTACGAGCACCCTTCAAAAAACGAGTCGCTAGTTTATGAGCGCCCAGGACACTGAGTCAATGGGGACATGGCACGCAGATATGGCTGCTACGTGCACTTTCAATGTAGAGGGGATCAACTCACCTCTAACAGATCTTGCAGAAACTGCAAAATAGTTGCTATAGGGCAATAATTGTGGTCATGACCTCTGTCCATGCACTATTTTTGAAAATACATCCACTTATGGCAACTAATGCCCCTGTGGAGGAGGCCCTAGCGTTCTGCAGTGTTTTGACATCTGCATCCGAGAGCCCTAAGGCTTGCTTCCACCAGCGTAATGCTTCCCAGCATAGGTGAGACACAGTCAGCTGATGGTGTCTGTCGCGCTTAAGGTGCAGCCGAAAGGCATCGAGCCACACTTGGATCGGGCGCATGTGGAGTAACCCCAGCTGTTGCTGTTGATATTTCAAAGGCCCGACGCACCAAGGTGGGTGGGCCAAGGCAGCTGGCGAGGTCTACTCTACAGTGGGTCTAGTAAAAATACAGCCCATGGAGGACAACCCGTAGCTGCTGCACAACACAGGCAAGAGTGAATACCATGTGTGTACTGCAGATGTGCCAGCAAGGGCATTTAGTTAACAACAATAACATGTGTGTGTGTGTGTGTGTGTGTGTGTTTGTGTGTGTGTGTGTTTTTATATATCGAGTCGCTCGACAACAGGGGTATATTACAGCCTAGCCCCAGCGTAGGGCATGCTCCCACACGAGTGAAGGCTAGAAAAAGACAACAATACTCACTCCTTTAAATCAATACTGCACAGGCGGTCAACTCACGTACCACTGATAGGAAAGCAGCAGCCTGCAATGCAAGCATGTGCAGGTAGCTGAAGAAGAAAGAAGAAAAAGACTGAATTAGGAGTCACTGATTCTGTGAAAGCGGCAAGCCAGCTTTCAGCCTGAAAGGTAAGGGAACTGCAGCTGACTCAAAAGCTCTTTTTCACAGTACACTCAGATACCAACACAGAGGGTCTTGCCTTACTGTCTTGAGAGGCAAAAAGAGACATGGCTTCCGTGGAATGACGGTTTTAACCCCTCTAGGTGGGCCACTGGGCATCACAGTAAGGGGCCTATCGGCAGCTCTGTTATGGAGAGCTCAGAAAATACACAGGCATATCCCATACGTAATGTTTTGGTGGTCATCTTCAAATGGAATGGGAACTAAATTCTGATTTGCTTGTATCTTGCCCCAGAACCATTACAGTTTCAGGCAAACCTTAAACATACATTCTATTAACCCCAGCAGGAGACTAATAAATAAGTGGTTGCCAAATAATAAAATACAGTTTTTTTAATTTGTTGGTGGATCTTAAGCTGCTTTCCCTGGGTTCAGGAGCTGCTCTTCGGTTCCAGTTGCCTGCCATTGATGCTCTATATAACATACCCATCATGTGAACTTCCATTTTAGATCAAGCTTCCTTTTTTGTGTGCAATACATTGCTGTGCTACTCGTTGAGGTAAGTAGATCCACTATGTTATATATGAATAAAGCTCTGGCTGGGTGAACCTGTGTGGAAACAAATATCCAAACATTGTTTTCTTCTACAGGTATTCGTATTAAGCTGGTCACCCTCGGTTTTTCAAATTTCGGGTTTTGTTATTCGCCAATTTTAGCCTTGCAAAAGACTTGCTGTCTGCGCATATTGTCCTCATTTAGTACCCGTAGAACGCGTGTTGCGATATCAGGAAACATGGAGGCAGAATCAAACGAAGTAGGAATCGAAATGAGAATACACTCCACAACCGAAAAGGAGGTATTGCAGAGTTTTTCAACCAGTTTGACATAAGACCATTGTTATTGCGTGAATATTCAAATGCTGATATAACAGTAGATTGAGATTTAGATGGTTTATTGCGATATTTATAAGCTTGTGGTACTGACTAGACTCGGAACAGAGAGCAGGCCTTCATGTGTCAAGTCTGATCGCTCACACAGCGCTTTTCTTAAGTATTATGTTTACCGTTTACTTTATATGAAATCGGGAATTCAAATTGGTGTAGGTTATTAGTCTTCTGATTGTATATTCCAGGCGGCCTACGTTAACGTTTACAAAGTGACTGATGTGGTACCGTAACTATATTTGTTTGTTGTGCAGATAAAGAATGAATACATGGACAACTACATAAAACAAAAACAAACGAGTTATGGAATGTGTTCTTAATGTTATTAGCTAATTTTCTTAACTGAAACTTTAAGTAAAAGGCTGTATTCGATATACAATGAAACTTTAACAAGCCCTTTAACCTAGGTATCAATGTACTGGGATTTTTAACATAAAAAATAAACAAAATCAAAAGACTAATGTTTGTACTAGCAAAGTGATGGTGTACAATACAGTAGTTTGCACAAAGTTACTAAACAAGTTTAAATTCGCTGGGATTGCTTTTACTTGGCATGTTACATTATGATTTACCTAATAAATACAGAGACAGACCAGTGAGTGGCACCTTTCAACGCATTTTTATATTTTAAATGTGTCCTTTTTTTCCCCACTGATACAGTACTATTGGCTGAAGTCGAATACAAATGTCAAAGTTTGTTATGAGAGGTCCATTCAAGACTGTGTTTATTTACCATGCCATGAATTACAGTATCTCTGTTCCTAGGTGCTGATATGATTATATTTTCAAAGTATGGGTAAAGCATAGTTTGCAGTTATGCGTGAAGTGTTTGTTTTTGTTTTAATGCAATATGGTCTTATGACAAAAATGATTTAATACCAAGTACGTTTTCATGTGTGTGAGAATCAGACGTGTCACACAGTCTACATGATCTACTGTATCATTCATGTGTGTGTATGTATGTATGTATGTGTGTGTGTGTGTGTGTGTGTGTGTGTGTGAATGTGTGTGTGTGTGTGTATGTGTGTGTATATATATATATATATATATATATATATATATATATATATATATATATATATATATATAATATATATATTATATATATAGAATAATACACATTGGAGTGCACTGTACTTTTACACTTAAAGATTTTACAGTCTCCTGGGCCCCGAAATATGTATTTCCGGGTATTACTTGATTAACTGTAGTGTGATTAAACATAATTTGGTAAAATTCAAGTGATTATATGTTCAAGTGAGACCTGTCACTTGCATCTGGGAGTATGGCTGACTGCGACAATGAAAGTGAGAGGAGCCTAATTGTATCAGTTTCAGACACCTCTTATGAATGTGAATCATGTAGTGATGGATCTGACGTAGAGAGAGAAAACAGGGATTGTCTCCCATATTAGTTCGAGCCGTATACCTCTGAATCAGAAGGGTCAGGCTCGGAGAGAGACTCCAACACCAACGCGGAGGGACAGTGATGTCCGCGGAGAATCGGCGTCTTGGCAACACAGAATGGTTAATAAAAACAGTTACATGTAACATCGATTGAAACTTAATATTTCAAGTTACCCATAGTTGTATATTTATGACATTCCTTTAGTTAACAATATTGATGCATGAATTATTGATATGAATAGAATAACTGAATGCTGTGGATTGTTATTGGCATGTATTTAACATATCTCTATATACATTTACATCTCTATAAATCTAGGCCCATCTCTGCCATCATCATTGGTCTTTCTTCAAAACTGTCTGGCGTGAAATGCACGTGCGCTGCATTTTTGTGTCTTTCGGAAAACAATGAATAATACTATTACTTTGAAACCAGCAACCAGCTACAACACAAGTACAAGGCATTAAGTTATAAAAAATGTGCCTGTCTCTGTGAAAGTCAATCTGTCTTTTGTTCACCTTCTCCCTCTGTGATGTCACTACCGGTATCCTGAGGCTGTTTCAAAACCAAGACAAAGTCTTGCATTTTATTAAAAAGCTTTATCACTGACAACAACTTTAAATCTCATTTGGGAATACGTGTTAGTAATAAATTATGTTTCATAAAAGTGGTTTGGAGGGTGTCATAAGCACTTTAAGGTTTTAACAAAAGAAATCATCTGTATTTTGTAAAGGATGCTTTATATTATGAAGGAATACAGTGACTGCTCTTAAATAAAGCACAGCCTAATCAAACCGATGCATTTTTCAAAGTTGACATTTTTACTCTGTGTAATAAATAACATGGAAACAAACCATTCTAAAAATGTTGAACACAGTGTTCTACATACTCAGGAAAATATGTCATCCCCTGTGAGTTAATGTATTATAGAAACTACACTAGCTCTAAAATAATAATGATCACAAAAAAATGACTTGATTTCACCAAGCTGGTGGCATTGCCAGAAAGGTGCATCATAAAGCATGCATTTTATTTTTGCAGTGAACAGAGTCTCTTGTTTTTTGAGGTGCCTTATTATACTTTTATTTGGTTTTCATAGAAATCGTGTTGCTTGATTCAATTAATACAAAAAGTGATATACTTCTAAAAAAATATTACTGAATTATACTGTAGATCCTGTTTTTAAGGCGCAACTGACCTTTTTGTGCTTTGGTCCTTCCTTGTCAGAATAGTCTTTTCTGTCTCCATACACTGCCCAAATGGCACCATTAACATATGAAATCTCCAAGTTTTGTTGTGCAGAATTTATACTGCAAGTGGTTGAAATCTGACGGTTTTCCCTTTCTCTTGTACACAGCCATCCAATTCAGGGAATATGGACAAGCCTCCAAGTGGTCGGAGTGGGAGCTCATCAGAGGAAGAGGAGCATGACAAGGGCAAAGATAAAAAAGGTTAATACAGTAAACGTTATTTTAGTTGTCGCCACAACCAAAACTGTATGATTATACTAACAGCCAGAAACCAGGCTTTCTTTTTTTCAGTAGGGAATGACAGAAATCACTTTACTCCTAAATTATCAATTGATGCTTTAAGGCAGTGGAATTCATGAGAAAGAAAGAGAAAAGTAATATGTGAGTCATCAAGGTAGAGGGTGAATTTAAGCCGCAAAATCAGTTAAGAAGTTTAAAAATAAAAACTTCAGTGGAGCCATGAGGCATAAATCTGATTTTTTCCAGGTGAAGAAAATTTATTACATCACTTTTCCAATGAATACAAGTGGGTGGGGCAGATTACTTCCAATGTAATAAAATCAGGCATTTTGCCAGCAAAGTGGAGAATGCCTCACTGTGTATAGGGCAGGATTACATGATTGGGAACAACACCAAAAACTGCTGTAAGATGAGAAAGGTCAAGAGGTGTATTTAGGATCTGTGATAGAGATTCAAAGATAGAGTTCCAGAATGGGGCTAATTAAGGACATATGAATTAGAGTAGCAGAGGCCTGTTTACATTTATCACAAGTTGGATCTAAATTTGGAAAGATTTTAGCTAGATTAGCCTTAGAAAAATGAATGATGAAGGATCTTAAATTATGTTAGACCAAGCCTCGTGCACAGTGAGACATCATGGATTCCAATATTTCCCCTGAAAGTTCAAATCCCAAATACTGCTCCCATAGACTTTTCAGAGTAGTCAAGGAAGAAAACTCCAGAGACAATATAGTGGAGTAAATCTGGGATAGCCCAGCTTTACAGTTTGGAGTTCGTTTAAAACTAGTCTATAGCCGATTCCAAGGGGATGACAGGAATATTCGTCACTTTGTTTTGTATGAAATCCCGAACCTGTAAGTAATGGAAAAAGTGTGATTTTGGTATTCAAAATTTTGGGGACAGCTGTTTAAATGAATCAAAGCAGTCATCAATGTACAAGTCTCTGAAAGATGCAATACCTCTTCCACACCAAATGCGAAATGCGTGGTCCGCTACTGAGGGAGGAAAAGGGCGATTTACATTAAGTGATGTATAGATACTGAAGGACTGAAAACCAAAGTGTTCTTAAAGTTGTGCCAGAATCCTAATTGACCACTTAACCAGGGGGTTAGTCCTAAATCTAGACTTTGAAAGAGGAAGGGAGGAACATACTAGGGCAAGTAAAGTGTTGCAAAGGCGGGAGGATGCTTCTGTCTGCAGCCAAGAAGGACCTTTTTTTAACATGAGACTGCACCCAGTAAGAAATTACATGAATGTTAGTCGCCCAGTAATAGAACAGAAAATTGGGTAAAGCAAGGCCCCCTAATGCTTTTGGTCTCTGGGGGAAGGCTTTGCATATTCTTGGAGACTTTATTCCAAATAAAGAGGGATATAATTTGGTCACTGGATCTGTGGCAGGGCGATTGCCCTGCACAATGGTAATTTAGCGTTGGTGTGATTTATATGTGGAAGTGGGTTTATTGTTTATCGTTTTGGAGTTGATTTGTTTGACTGAATTATTGTTTACAGACAGGCGCTCGATTGAGACTTGCTGCCTACTGGGCTTGGTTGAGGGGAAGGGCAGCAGGTGATTGGCTATGCTGGTCCTTAGATCAGCAGGTGGGCGGGTCTTGACAGAGTGTCCGTCAGTTTAAAAACATCCGCGGGAGGTGGCTCGGGGCTGCTGCAAGTCAATGAGATTTGGCAGTAGAGAGGTCTAGAATCCCTCTGGAGACTGCTGACTGCTGCATGGGTTAACCAGGGTCAGGGTTCCAGCATTCACGCAAGAAGAAACTGCAGCCGCTGAGGGAAATAGGAAACGCCAAGGGTCAGACACTTTATATGTATCTGAAATGGCGCTAACTGTTAAGTGGATTTTGAAGGTCATTCAGATTTTGGGGAAGAGAGAACCAGAGTAGGATTTAGTGCACAATTGAAGTTTCCTCCTAAAACAAGGCAACAAGGAAAAAAGGTCAGTCATAAAGTTGTTATCCTCAAAGTTTGGGGCATAAACATTGGCCATTATGAGTGGTGTGTAAAAAAGTTTGCCTGTGACTATCACGTACTGGCCATTTGGGTCTGCTATTACTTGTGAGGAGATAAAAGGAATATTTTTAGGCGCTAAAATAGCTGCACCTCTGGCTTTACAATGAAATTGGGAGTGAAAAAGCTGCCCTACCCACCCCTTAAGCATTTGAAAGTGGTTTGAGGTGCGTAGATGTGACTCTTGAAGATATGCTATTCCCACTTTAAATTTCTGCCTATGTGATAACACCTTATTGCGTTAACTGGATGATTAAGCTCTTTATCATTCCAGTTTATAAAGTTCACTGGGCAGCCTGCAGAATGGTTATTTTTGTTATTGGATAGCATAATAAAAAACGCTTTAAAGCCAATAAAAAATATCCTAAATTGTATGAGAGGATAAACAGAGATACAATGCATACCATAGAAAGAACAAGCACTTAGTAGCATATGGGGGAACAAAGGTGTAGACCTCGCTATACCACTTGCATACCTGTTTATAACAAAGCAAACAAGGACCTACAAATGCTCTCAAGGGTAAAAGAAAAAAAAAAAAGCTTAACCCAGAAGTCATTGTAATAAAATAAACTGTAGCAATATCAGTAGAATGCAACGCGTAGAGCAATAACAACGAAAAGAAAAAAAATGCAAGGGAGATTGTGAATCCACACTATACGATATCAATGAGAAAAAGAAAAAGTCCCTATCGTGCAGATTTGGGTTCTGTATATGAGACTAAGCAGACCCAGTAAGGAAATACAAATCTAAATAAAATACATAAATTATAGATATCAGAAATAGCAGTCCATATAAACCCAACACTACTGTATTCGGTATAGACCCTTAGGGTCATTTCTTTAAAAACTACAGCGCTGCGGTCTTCAACTCCAGATAAACAGTTCAAGGGAAAGGAAGGGTCAGCTTAAAAGAAAACCAACCGTTCCAAACCAAGGCAATTAGGAAGAAAAAATAAACAAATGTATAAAAGTAAAAGTGAATGTGATATGCAAAATCTATTAATATACAGTATATATATATACACACACACACACACACAGTACCAGTCAAAAGTTTGAGTACACCTGCTTGAAACCAGGTTTTTCATGATTATGCTTTTAACTGTATAAATATGTCTATAAACACTTAATATTTCATTATATGATATGTGTACTTATATAAGCTGATAATCATAGGTGAATAAAGGAAAATGTAAATCTTGTCAATTTCAATGAAATGGTCACCCAAAGCAAGGGGATTTCAGTCTGAAGCCCAAGTCAGTTAAACGTCTGAAATGTGTATAACACGGTGTTAGAACACTGGCCTAAGTATAAGTGTCTTTGTTAGATGTTCTTTGAGTTAACTAGCGTATTACCTAATTAACCTTTTGTCACCAATTATTGTTAACAGGTGAGGGTCCATGATTACTATAAATATAGGTAACATAGGCACAAGTTTGTCATTCCGGAATGTAAGGGAACGGAAAATGGCAAAATACGCTCTGTTAAGCAAAGACAAAAGACAGTCTGTAATTACTTTAAGAAATGAAGGTCAATCTTTAAGACAAATCAGCAAGAACTTTGCAAGTGTCTGTAACTGCTGTGGCCAAGACCATCAGACGATTTGAAGAAACTGGCACTCATGAGGACCGAACAAGGTCAGGCCAAGGGTGACCTTAGAATCAGAGAAAAAGTTCATTAGTCACAAGTCTGCAAAACCAGCGATTAACTGCCCATGAAATAGAAGGTCAGCCAAACTAGAAGTACAGATGTTTCAGCATCAGCTGTTCAGAGGAGATTGCATGCAGCTGGCCTAACTGGAAGAATTGCTGCAAAGAAACCATTGTTAAGAGTGCAGAATAAGAGGAAGAGTGTGGTTCCTACTGTCAAGCCTGGAAGAGGCAGTGTCATGGTCTGGGGTTGCTTTGCTGGTGACAGAGTTGGTGACAGATCTTTACCAAGTCCATGGCAAGCTCAACCAGCATGGCTATCATAGCATACTTCAGAGGCATGCCATTCCGTCAGGATTACAGCTAGTTGGGCAGTCCTTCACACCTCAGTTGTGCAAGAACTATCTGGCAAAGAAGGAAAGTGAAGGACAACTCAATCTAATGACCTGGCCTGCCCGGTCTCCAGACCTCAATCCCATAGAACTTGTATGGGGCAAACTGGACAGAAGAGTCAAAGCAAAGCTACCCACAAGTGTCCTACATCTCTGGGAATTGCTGCAGAAGAGCTGGGAAGACATGTCGGGTGATTTCCTGCTGAAACTTGTTAACTGAATGCCTTGTGTTTGTGAGGCTGTTATTAAGGCAAAGGGTGGCTATTTTGAGGAATCCAAGATTGAGACAATTTTCTTGAACATTGCTTTGATACTCCTTATGTTTTGTATATTGTAACATGTGTTTTCATTGTCAAGTATTTACAGAAATGTATACGACGTAAAACATGTGTTTCCAATTTGAGTCGCATTATTCCAAGGCAGCCAAATGCAGTGTGCCCTGCAGCAACCGTGAATTAACCAGGTGAAGGAGTTGAGACGATCTGATCTTTGTAGAAGGCAGTGGCATCCTGTGGTGTAGTGAAAATCGTCCGACTGCTGTTTTGGGTGATTAGTAAATCGGGCAGGGTACAGAAGGCTGTATTTCACACCATCTTCAACGTCAAAAATATATATTCGCCTCCCCTGAAATTATAGATCTCCCTTGTCTCTTGCCAACCGTAATATCTTCTCCTTATCCTGGAAGTAGTGCATCTTGAGGATAATGGGACGGGGCCGGTCTCCTTCCTTAGGCCTTGGGATAAGCGAGACGTGCTCAATCAAGGACGGGGGGATCCAGCTTATCCTTCCCAAATAGATCGGCAAAAACTGCGACATGTCTTCCGAGACACTGACAACGCGTAGATTGTTTCCCCGTACCCTACCATCTAAAGCCTCGCCTTTCCATTTGAGCATCTCATTCTTTGCAGAAAGACTGCTGCAGGAGGCCTCCAGCAATCACCCTGTCAGAAATATCGCTCAGAGATCTATCTCCTGCAGCCGGCCGCCATAAGAGTCCAGAGTACCTTGGAGTGTAGCAATAGATTCACAGTTTTCGGATTTAAATGATTCGATAGAATTCTGGATCTTGTTCACAGCTGAAATCAGAAAGGCCAGTTTTTGCCACTCCCCAGCTGGACTTCTTTTTTCTCGCCTCTACACAAAAGCCATGCTCGACAGCGCCCCCCACAGTACACTTTCTTTAAGTAACTTCAGGCCAAATCATCTCTGTTGTACGAAATTGCTGTCTGCCAGCTATTGCTGCAGCGTTCAGTGATGATGTGTCATTTTCCCGAATTATTATTATTATTATTATTTTTTGATTTTTAAAAAAAAAAAAAAAAAAAGGTCTGCTGACCTATTGCAACCCTTTCTGTATGGCTCTCCCAGGCTTTTAGACTGAAAGAAATGTAAGCCTGATGTTTTTTTGACCTTGCTGCCCAAGGGTATACTGAAAGTGCTAGAGTGCACACAATATTGTGCCAGTGATATTCTTGTTTCACTTAAGACTTTTAGTATCAGAATTTATTTTCCTCATAAGATTATGTAAATGTATGTAGCATTTAACTGAGCTGAATCTGACTTTTACCATCTGGATTCACAAACCCGATTACACTAATATTGGCCTACCTGAAGCAATTTACATTGTTTTAACACACACACACACACACACACACACACACATATATATATTTTTTTTTTTTTCAGTACTTAGGTATTTTACAGTAATGTTGAGCAAGTGGTGATCACAAAATCTTCAACATTTCAATTATGGGTTTTAAGGTGTATTTTCCATTTCAGTATGAAAACGATCACACTGATGAGTGCATCTCATTTTTATATTTGGCTTAACAAAAGTAATGATTTATTTTTTTACACATCATGCAAAGTAGGCGATCAAGCATGAAAGCAGGATCTTGTCTTTTCTTGATATGAAATACTGCAAGTAAAACATCTGAATGGAGTGATTTAAGTCGCATAAATCTCACTTTCAGCTCCGTTGGTCAAAACAGAATTGACAGCTATACTCAAGGCTACATCACTTTTTGTGCCTCTCCCTATGAGATAACATAATAATAATCAGATAAGCTTTCTTTTGTGAATTACAGGTAAGGTATTAAAAATAAAAAAGTAAAAACTTTGGTAGACTGGTTAAATGTATGTTATGTCTGTCTAGCAGAGCCATCAGATCCTGAGAAGAGGCCAGATGACAGAAGTAAGAAAAGCCCTCCTCAAGAGAAAGGGGGGCGTGCTTCACGGAGCGATGACAGCGATAGCAGTAGTGACAGTTCCAGCGGCTCAGACAGTGGCAGTAGCAAAGAGAGTTCAGCCAGTGCTGGTGGGGCACGGAAAATGAAAAGCAGAGTGTCACAAATAACAGTAAGTGCTGTCTTCCTTAGTTCATCGTGCACTTGCGTTTTAAAAAAAAATAAATAAATCAATCGGAACACCATCTTGGATTTTTTTTTTTTTTTTTTTTTTAATTCAGAGTTTTTTTTATTTGTTTTTTATTCATAACTTCAAAAAAACGTATGATGAAACTTAAGGAACTGGATTAGACAAATGATTCGACCTAGTGCCTTCATCGGTTTAACCCTTTGCAACCTTAAATCTGAAACTACTCTGAACAAAAATATAAACGCAACATGCAACAATTACAAAGATTTTACTGAGTTACAGTTCATGTAAGGAAATCAGTCCATTGAAATAAATTCATTAGGCCCTAATCTATGGATTTCATATGACTGGGAATACAGATATGCATCTGTTGGTCACAGATACCTTAAAAAAAAAAAAAAAAAAAAAAAAAAAAAAAGGTAGGGGCGTGGATCAGAAAACCAGTCAGTATCTGATGTACTGGTGTGACCACCATTTGCCTCATGCAGCGCGACACATCTCCTTCGCGTAGTTGATCAGGCTGTTGATTGTGGCCTGTGGAATGTTGTCCCACTCCTCTTCAATGGCTGTGAAAAGTTGATGGATATTGGGGGGAACTGGAACATGCTGTCATACACGTCTATCCAGAGCATCTCAAACATGTTCAGTGGGTGACATGTCTGTTGAGTATGCAGGCCATGGAAGAACTGGGACATTTTCAGCTTCCAGGAATTGTGTACAGATCCTTGCGACATGGGCCGTGCATTATCATGCTGAAATATGAGGTGATGGCGATGGATGAACGGCACGACAGTGGGCCTCAGGATCTCGTCACGGTATCTCTGTGAATCAAATTGCCATCGATAAAATGCAATTGTGTTTGTTGTCCGTAGCTTATGCCTGCCCATACCATAACCCCACGGCCACCATGGGGCACTCTGTTCACAGCGTTTACATCAGCAAACCGCTCGCCCAAACGGCGCCATACACGCCGTCTGCCATCTGCTCGGTACAGTTGAAACTGGGATTCATCCGTGAAGATCACACTTCTCCAATATGCCAGTGGCCTTCGAAGGTGAGAATTTGCCCACTGAAGTCGGTTACGACACCGAACTGCAGTCACGTCAAGACCCTGGTGAGGACGACGAGCACACAGATGAGCTTCCCTGAGATGGTTTCTGACAGTTTGTGCAGAAATTCTTTGGTTGTGCAAACCTACAGTTTCATCAGCTGTCCGGGTGGCTGGTCTCAGACGATCCCGCAGGTGAAGATGCCGGATGTGGAGGTCCTTGGCTCGCGTGGTTACACGTGGTCTGTGGTTGTGAGGCCGGTTAGACATACTGCCAAATTCTCTAAAACGACGTTGGAGGCGGCTTATGGTAGATAAATGAACATTCAATTCTCTGTCAACAGCTCTGGTGGACATTCTTGCAGTCAGCGTGCCAATTATACACTCACTTAAAACTTGAAACATCTGTGGCATTGTGTTGTGTGACAAAACTGCACATTTTAGAGTGGCTTTTTATTAACCCAGCACAAGGTGCACCTGTGTAATGATCATGCTGTTTAACAGCTTCTTGATATGCCACACCTGTCAGGTAGATAGATTATCTTGGCAAAGGAGAAATGCTCATGTAAACTAATTTGTGCACAATTTCTACCCCTTGCCAAGTTGGGTATACAAAAAATATTAGAATGCTACAGATGTGACATTTTATGAGGATTTCAAATTAAAAAATTTAAGTATCTTCTACCGTTGAGGAGCTACAAGATGTTGCCAGAGCCGTGGCCCTATTTATAGGTACTGTCAGCAATTTTGTGGAAGTAGTTCAAACTAAGCAAAATATCATTTAGTACAAAATATAATAAAAACCAACTCGTATGTAAAACCTTTTAACCATGAAATATGAATAAATACAAGTAAAAAATGCAGTTTTATTGAAATTAGTCAATAATTTAGCATTATGAAGAGAAAAATCATATTTCTATACAAATGTTATAGAATTCAATATATCCATGAATAGCAATTCTATAGAAAAAAGTACTATAATAACAACAAAAAGTGTGTGTGTGTGTGTGTGTGTGTGTGTGTGTGTGTGTGTATATATATATATATATATAATATAATTAATACGTAATTGTAGTATAAAGCAGTAAACCTAAATGTAGCCACCACTGTAAAAGCAAACAAATAAATGGATTTCATTTTTGGCATATAAACATAATGTACTGTATGTTTCCTGATTTTCAATTATTTTACATTGTGAAGAGAATCATATTTATATACAAAAGTTATAGAATTCAATAGAACCATGAACAGCAAATCAAAACAAACAAAAAAAAGTCTATAGAAGAATGAACTATATGATGATCATAAAGCAGTAATCTTAAGTCTGCTATACATGACCTTGTCTTCCTCTTCAAAGTTTGCACTGGTAGATGTGTTTACTATGTATGTGCTTATGAAGTGTACCATCAAAACTGTAGGGATACAATTATTTTGTTCCTAGTGCATAGCTTTATCCAATGACAAGTCTCCAAAAGACCGATTTGATTGTCCCACGACAACTTATTGCTGTGAGACAACCCGGAAAAGAGATTGTGTTGTCAGGATTTAACTTCTGAAATTGGAGCACTCCGGCAGCATTGGGTTAGTGTAAAACATTCTACTTGTTCTCGTAAAGATCACTTGGTTTAAAAAAAATAAAAAATAATTATATATAATATCGTTATTCAGTTTTTTTATTATTATTATTTAAGCCTATGTCTGTTTTAAAAACATCAGGAATAATCTGAATAACATTAAGTTACTAACATATACCCTGAGCCTATAAGCCCTTATTTCCTGCCCTTTTATGAATTAGGTTTTTCTTTTTAGTTATTTAATGATTTGGGTACATTACTCTGCTTCACGCAACATGACAGCGCTTTATCCCAGTAAGATGAAAATGAGTTAACCCGATTATAGCTGTCACTGAGTCACTGCACATGTATTACACAGTGCAGTTGTCCCCTGGGCTTCGTCAATGAAGCTATTAGTCCTCGTCAGATTCTTGGAATTTCTCAGTTCACTCTCAGGAGAAGCATGTTTTAACTTAGGAGGGTTTATTGGCCTATTAAATGTCTAGTGTTAAATTCTTGTTTTATAGTATGATTCTTTTTTTCTTTTTCACCACAGCACAAACTATACTAGTTACATACATTTTGTCATTAGAAAAACTTAGTGAAATTTGTTGGGTTTTTTTAATACAGTGGTGGGCATTGTAAAAATTGACCTAAAATATTTGATATATCCCAATGCAGATTAATACTGAAACCCTAGGATTACAGATATAGAAAATGGAAGGATCTAACTGTGCATAATTGCTTTTATAGTATCAGCAGTTTATCGTGTTTAATTGATTGCAGTTTGGCAGGATAGTTTTTTTTTTTTTTATTTATTACTGGTATGTTGCAGTCCTGCTGTTCTTTTTATTAACAAACACATTCATATATTTTAATAGCCTTGTCTTTGTGCACCAGGAATAAGTCTTTTAAGCATATTTTAAATAATGACAAATGTGTTGCTTTTTACTTTGTTTGTTCAGCTTGTCTTTTTCTTTGATTCAGCATAATTTCAATGAGGATGCAAGAGACCAACGCAAAAGCCCCTCTCCAGAATACAGGTACGTAGTAACCTGGTTTAAATTGATTTTTCATGACTCCCTGCTGAATTTTCAGCCAGATTAGCTTGTTATGTGGCTAAGTAAAATGTGCATCATAGAGAAAGCTGCTCTAGACAAACATAAGCTGTTTGTAGTTCACCAAATCACTGTTTTAATGATGGTTGCTGTCATGGTATATTTAGAAAAACGAATTAAGGATGTACTGTTTACTATTATTGTATATGGTGAACAGTGTATGTAGAGCATGCTGTTGTTATTATTAATTACTATCACATTCGATATTATGCATGCCCATTGCATTTCAGAAGCAGAACTGCATTCAAAACTTCAGGACATTTTGTCAGTTTGTTGTGCCAATAACAATGCATTGTTTTTGTTGTACTGTCACACTTTTTCCCCAGGGATGGCGAACGCCGGAGGTCTAGGTCCCCACCAGACCGTGATGAAGATCGTGGTGAAGATCGGTATGATAGGCGGTACGACCGTGGGCGTCCTGGCACTGGGAGATACAGTGACAGAGATGAAAACCCTAGGTGACCCGTTCTTTAAACCAAGTTTGTCCATAATGCAATATATGTAACTTCAATTGGCAGTTCTTCTATCTCTAAAATACATACCTTTGTAGTGAACATCTAGAATATCAAGTTTCATTGTCAAAATGAAAAGTTTTTAGTACAGATTAGTATTACCGCTTTTTCTGAAGTAGCATTCAGGCTTTGGGTTATATTTATTGTAACACAGCCTCACGGCAGAGGTTCTTTGTGCCCTTTTAAAATACTGACCCAGACACACGATTTTTGTTTTTAGCGCGCTTGCAAACTTTCATTATTTACAATAATAAAACCGCAACAAAACAAAAATGTAACTTCCACACAGAGTACTACCTGAACTGTTGTAAATTCTGAATAACGGACGGCTAAGCCATTTCCCAGTTCAAAAACAGTTTAACACACAAAGACAAACAAAACGGTTCATAGTACCATTTACTAACCAACACAGGTCTCTTCACTGTGACAGCCTTTCTCTTCACACAGACTAGAGACTGTTCAGAACAAACATTTTCTTTAATTATATACCTCCCTGCTAATTGCAGACAGGTGGCATTCATTCCTAATTAGAGCCAGGTTAACCTCATCCTGACTGTCCCCCGTGGCATTCTGTGGGATGTAGTCTTTTGGCCCCTCCTGGACTACATTTCTCTCCTTTCCCCCCTAGTCTGCCACACTATTTACTTTTTTTTTTCTCCCATATTTAGAGAGCGGTTGAGGGAAAAATACCCTGATAGGGACAGAGAGAGAGAACGGGAAAGGGAGAGGACACGCTACCCCAGCAGAGAGAGGGTCCGTGATCGCCTTCCCAGCAGTGAGAGGGATGCAGATCTCCGAAGAAGAGGTAGATCACCCTCCCCTGTTGTGGAAGAGCCTCCAGTAAAAAAGAAGAAAGAAGAGCTGGATCCAATCCTGACTCGGACAGGAGGAGCCTACATTCCACCTGCCAAGCTCCGGATGATGCAGGAGCAAATCACTGACAAGAGCAGGTAGGCAGCAAACGTCTACAAGCACACCTGAAAACATTGATGAGAAATGGTAATCCGAACACTGTTAAGTTGTAAAAGGTAATGGTTGGTATCAAATGTTATGCATTTTGTTGCAAGCACTGCTGATGCATTCAATACAATATAATGCTTGACTGATTTTTTTCTGGTTTTATGGGTGGGAATTTAAAATGACATCTTCAGCTGGCTGCGTGATTCTGAAAGAGGTGAATATGTATGGATTGCACGCTGAATTTTATAGCAACCTGTTGCTAAAGGGTTTGGTGTTGCCTTGTATATCTAACCTATCCTGGCACCCTGGAGGAAATTCTAGGGAATCAGATCTGATGGGTATATTTAAATACTGTATACCATGTGCTCATCCAGGAGAGGAACATGCAGGATAAGTTGTCTGTCAATGGAGAGTTTTGTGTTGCGTTTATGAACTGTCTGTATTAAGCGTAAAATGCCTTCAGTTGTGTGATGTGTAATTCTATAAAACAAAAGTATTTACATAATTATTTGTATCACATGTGAAACACAAGGTACGGTAGCACTAAGCATTTTTTTATTGCAGTATGGCATATCAGAGGATGAGTTGGGAAGCCTTGAAGAAGTCAATCAATGGTCTCATCAACAAAGTGAATGTCTCAAACATAGCCAATATAATTCATGAACTTCTACAAGAGAACATTGTGAGAGGAAGGTGAGTGATTTATTGGTGCTGAAACTCCATTTTGTTTCCATTCAGAAGCAGTTTCTTAAAAACAAACAATTACTGATGTGCTGGTTCTCGAGTAGTGACTTTTTGTAAAATGGATATTGTTTATTAAGACAGGGAATTGTTTTTTTCTGGCCAACCAAGAGCACTTGTTAACTATAAGGTGTTTATTTTTTATTAATCAAGAATCCTTTCTGAGTGGGATACGGGAGCCTTTTCACATTTGGTTCTGTTTTGCAATTTATCGAAGAGAGTTCTGGACAAGTGGAAGAAACCAAGTTCATCTGTTTTCTCCAAACTGACCATTTGGAAGTGAACTAATTTGACTGGGTCATTTTTGTTTTTTTGTGATCAGTGAGCGTGTGTATTTCACATCCAATTTCTGCAAACAAACTGATCATTTACAGAATAACAAGAAATTAATGTTTCAAACACTAACACCTTCAGTAACTTTTCCCATTCTTAAGCCATATATTACTGTGATACCATCGATTCATGCCTTCTTTATATTGACCGAGCTCTATACTTGTGTGTGTTCTTGGAAGTAAAAAAGGACATCATCCTTCCATTTACGTTATATAAAAAAATAAGTTGTAAGGAGTTGTAGGATATAACACAAGGTAGCAAGACCAATGATGACTGTGACTGCCATTTTAATGTTCTCCTCCTTTACCTGCCTCCTCTTTTTCCCTGTTCTGGCTTTTACTTTTCTGTACCAGATCAGTCATTTCAGAATTCAGGATTCATATTGTTGCTTTGCTGTTACTGTACTCATCTTTAAAATAAGTAAATACTTACAAAAAACTACAGCAACTTGTTCGCTTGTGTGTTTTGGGAATCTTAATTATTTGTTTTTAATTTAAAAATTGTATTTCACTTTTACGTGCTATAAGACTGATGTATTTTTTATGTAATTCTGTGGCTGCGTAATTGAGTTAAATGGAGGATAATACATGCACTCCTTGTTTTAAAGGTAAAGTGCATAACTTATACTATGGAATTTTATATCACTACAATATGACACTGTGACATTAATAAAAAATACTGTATGGATGTGGCATTCTTCAAATTGAGATCATGTAAACATATTTTACTGCTTTCATAGAAAATATGTACTTCATTATGTTAAACATTGTTGTAATACTGTCACGGTGAGACTGGTTTGATTGTCTGGTCAACCCCAGACGACAAACTTGCAAACCTTTTTTTTGAGTTGTTTTGGACATTTAACATTGGCCTCCAAACAAACCGAACCAACCTGAGACCACACTAAAGCTCTCAAATGAACCAAATGTGAAAGGGCCCCTACTGGGCTTTTTAAAATCAGCTGCTTACAGCTTTTATTACAGGCCTATATTTGAAAGTGTGAAATTCATATTTAGAATTGCGTATGAATATGGTAAAAGTGCAGTTGAATGAAGTAGGATAAGGAATTTAACTGAAAATAGAAAAACACCAAGCAACTGTTTTATAAATTAGCAGGCACTGTTTACTCTCGCACGGGTGTCAAAGGGTTAAATATAAATGTCCTTTTTTAATTTTTTTTCTTATGCAATTATTGTTCATTTTTTTCAGAGGTCAGCTGGCAAGGTCAATCTTGCAAGCACAGAATGCCTCTCCAATATTCACACATGTGTATGCGGCAGTTGTAGCAATTATTAATTCAAAGTTTCCGCAGATTGGAGAGCTAGTGCTCAAAAGATTAATTCTCAATTTCCGAAAAGGATATAGAAGAAATGATAAGGTGAGTGAGAATACAATTCTTCTTTATGCTTGGCTAAAAATGCCTGCTCTGTTTTTGTTTTCAGTTCTGTTAGTATATATTTTTATTTTTATTTCAGCAACTTTGCTTGGCAGCATCCAAATTCGTGGCCCACCTCGTTAATCAGAATGTGGTAAGTCTGCTTTATTGATGCAATGTAACTTCTTAATGTTCCTGGCATAGTACCATTAAAATAAAATGTCTGGGCATACTAATAAGGATTAAGCTGTTTACTGCAAGGCTGCAAGGGACCTTGGGGTTTTCCTGATTACAGCAAAGGACTGTCTGAAAAAATCATTGACCTAAGGCTTTTTAATTTTTTTTTGTTTTGTATTTCCTTTTTGAATGTACTATCTGCAATAGCTTCCTGGTAAGCACACACAGTGGAGGTGTATAAATCCTGTGGATGTTTAGTTACTATTGCACAGTTTGAGTTGTGTGAATAAATTAAATGTTTCTCATTTCTGTAAAGGCCCATGAAGTTCTCTGCTTGGAAATGCTCACTCTCCTTTTAGAGCGGCCTAACGATGACAGCGTGGAAGTAGCGATCAGTTTTCTGAAAGAGTGTGGGCTCAAACTGACCGAAGTGTCCCCTCGTGGCATTAATGGTAAGTGCAAGAGAGCCTGCTTTGATAAAACTGGTAAGCCTTAATCCCAGTTTAACTGTTTCTTTGTGTTGCAGCTATATTTGAACGTTTACGCAACATTCTTCATGAATCTGAGATTGACAAGCGTGTCCAGTACATGATAGAAGTCATGTTTGCAATTCGGAAAGACGGCTTTAAGGATCATCCTGTAGTTCCTGAAGGCCTTGATCTAGTAGAAGAAGAAGATCAGTTTACTCATATGCTTCCTTTGGAAGATGAGTACAACCCAGAGGATGTGCTCAGTAAGTAGCTCAATAGTTCAAATTGAGAACTACATATAGTAGATGAGCACATTTATTAGAACGCCTCATGAAATACCTAACTGCATGAAAACTGGGTGTGAGAATTTCAGTTTTTGGTCATTAATGTAGTAACGTTTAGGCAACACAATTAGGCATCTTGAACAACTTCCAAGAAGTTGTGTATTTTACCATTTGTGGCCACGTGTTCCTGTTCTTGTACTATTTTAAATTAATTGCATGTGTGGTACATCAGTTAAACTAAACAATCACTGATTTGCCTGTTCTGACAGTTTTCCATTATTCATTCTGCAGATTTCATATGCAAAACAAATCAAAACTACAGAAGCAATGGGGTGTTCTAATACATTTGCACACTAATGTAAATAAACTCATGTGCCTTATTAAAGCCTTTACTTGCTTATATATGCTAAATCTCCTTTTTTAACATTTCTTATTTATTTATTTTGCACGTGGTACAACAGTTGAGTTGTTGTACTTCTAAACACTACATTTTAGATTCAACTTCATATTTTCATTAACGCCTGACTGAATATGGCACATTTAGGCAATTTTATTTTATGGTTCTTTTGGGGACTGCAAACTTTGAAATATTGTCATATTTGGTACACAGCTGTATTTTTCAATTCTCTCAGCCAAGTTTTATTACTGGCCATACCTCAAAGCATTAGCAGTATATATTTCTACTTTACAACCACTTCACTGGTTTCCCACAGATCAGTTTGACTTCATGTTTGCAAACCGTTATCAGCGTTAGCATTCCTCCTCTTACACAATGCTAACAGTGAAGCTTTGTATTTGTTAGGTTTTCTTTTGAGCTTTTAATGAATTCTACCATAATCTACACAAAAGCACTTCTGGGTCCACTAAATGCCATTGACACATTTAGCATATCATGAAAAGTAATGATTTTTTTAATACTGTATGCTTCTAAATGCATTTTGAGGGTAATTACCTTTGATAATTAAAACTGCTGTAAAATATATAATTGCAAATAAATAGTATTTACAAAAAAATGTTTAACTTTGCAGATGTCTTCAAGATGGACCCTAATTTCTTGGAAAATGAAGAGAAGTATAAAACAATTAAAAAGGGTAAGCTAAAAATGTGTTTTTTTTTTTTTTTTTAGTAATAGTGCAATCAAGATCTATTTTATAAAGTTCTGTTCCAATTAATCAAGATCAGTAGCCACTGAGAATGTAGCTATCTACATTTTATAGAAACATTACAATTCACGATTTCTCATCTATTTCACACACACAAGTAGTATTTTAATGATGTGTGTAAATACACATTTTGTTGGGAAGCTTTATTTTTTTTCAACAGCTGTTTTTGTTTTGTGGTAATAATGTACTGTGTGTATATATTGTAATCCTTCTGTTTAGATATCCTTGATGAAGGCAGCAGTGACTCAGGGTCTGGGGATGATGCAGATGGCAGTGATGAAGATGATGACGAGGAGGAAGTGAATGAAGAAGAAGGAGGTATTTCTATTTAGAATGGAAATGGTTTAATGTGCTTTTATATTTATATGGCTACCAAGTTTGGAAACCTTTGCATTTAATTAAATAAGATGTAACTGTAGATCATGATTATGAAGCTGAATTTACAGAAATAGAGTCATAACAATTTAGCAAAACCAGTAATTAGCACTGCTGCCTCACAGCACCTGGGTCCTGGGTTCGATTCCGGCCTAGGGGTCTGCTGTGTGCATGTTCTCCCCCTGTCTGTGTGTGTTTTCTCTAGGTACTCCGGTTTCCTCACACGGTCCAAAGACATGATTTTCAGGTTGATTGGTCATTCTAAATTGCCCTCTGTGTGAGTGTTTATGACTGGCAGTGTAGTCCTGCCTTGCGCCCTGTATCTGTTGTGTTAGGCTCTGGCTCACTGCAATCCTGTAAAGGATTAAGCAGTTAATGATAATTACATGGGGGGATATAAAGCATGGTTTGAAAATCTTGTAAAATGTGACTGATATGCTTTACTGTAGAATTGACTGTTTCTTTTCATTAATTTAGAACAAGAGAAAGTTACCATTCATGACAAGACTGAGGTGAACTTGGTTGCCTTTCGACGTACCATCTATCTTGCTATTCAGTCAAGGTCAGCAGTACTTTGTATTTATGTGGTTCTTTAGAGTATGTGATTTACCATTATATATATTACACACAGTTGTAGTCAAAAGTTTTCATACCCCAATGAACATTTATAATTTCTCGAAAGCAAATGATTATAGGAAAAGTCTTTTGCAGCAAAAGTTTTCCTTGTGTGGATGAGGAAGAAGTTACATAAAATAGAAGTTACATGAAAGTTACAATTGTTTATTACTGCAATTTTTTTGCAAAAGTCCAAAAATGCTAATTCCAAAGTATTCAAACCCTGACAAGGAAAATGAAATTAATAGCTAGTTGAGGCATCTTTAGCAATACTAACCTATTTTAAATGATTAGGATATTTGTCATTGAGGTGTGCTTTGGATTGTTGTCGTGTTGTGCTTTAAACCAAGTTTTGTAGATGAGGGTTTCTGATGTTTGGCCAATATCTTTTGATATGCTATAGAATCCATTTTACCATGTAATGGAACTAAATTCCCTGTGCCATTAGAGAAAAACAGCCCCATAGAAGGATGTTATCACCTGCATGCTTGACAGTAGGTATGGTGTTCTTTTCTTTGTACACCTTACCAGACTTTCTCCAAATGTAAAAATTATCAGCATGACCAAGTAGCTTGATTTTTGTTTCACCACCCCACAAAACCTTTGACCAGAACTCCTATCCATCATTCAAATGCTGTTTTGCAAACTTTAAGTGATTGTCCTTGTGACGTTTTCCTAAGAGTGGCTTTTTCCTTGGCCTGCGACCATTGAGACCATCATCATGCAATACTCGACCTGTAATTGAAATGGAAACCCCAGTCCCTCTTGCAGCCAATTCACTGTGAATATCTTTGGCAGTCAGTCTCTGATTGTTATTACTCTTCCTCACAATTCTTGTTCTTGTTGAAAGAACCTTCTTTCTTCCAGACCGAGGGAGAGTTGTGACAGTACCATGAGTCTTGTACTTTTTGATAATAGAAACAATAGTTGAAATTGGAATTAGAAATAGCCTTATATCCTTCTCCAGCTTTATGACAATAAATCATTTCTGCCTAATAATTTCTGCCTGTCTTCAGATAACTTCAGTAAATTTCTGCCTGTCTTCAGATAACTTCAGTAAATTCAGATTTACTTTTCCCCATATTGACTTTTTGGTAATGACAGCAACCATCCTATGCCTAACCCTTTTATACTCTCTAAGAATGTTCACCTACAATCCAGCATTTTCTAGACTTTTCTAGAATTCGGTTCTGCATTATCATATTGAAATTTGTAGCACCTTGTAGACAATACTGTCATAGCATCAAAGGGTATGAATACTTTTGAATTGGCAGTTAAGAGTTTTGCTAAAATATTGCTGAAATAAATAGTAATAGACATCTATTTATTTAACTTTTTTTTTTCCCCCACATCCACAAAAGCTACAAATTTTTTTTTCCTAAAATTCTTTTGTTTGAGAAATTTTAGAAGTTATAAATTTCGATTGGGATATGTAAACTTTTGATTACAACTGTGTGTGTGTGTGTGTGTGTGTGTGTGTGTGTGTGTGTGTGTGTGTGTGTGTGTGTGTGTGTGTGTGTGTGTGTGTGTGTGTGTGTGTGTGTGTGTGTGTGTGTGTGTGTGTGTGTGTGTGTGTGTGTGTGTGTGTGTGTGTGTGTGTGTGTGTGTGTGTGTGTGTGTGTGTGTGTGTGTGTGTATGTAGAGAGTGTCAGTCTAATAAGACTGATAAGAAATAATATCCATCACCATCACAAAATGTTTTGCTAAGATAACTCCTGAGATGTAAATACTCATTGGGTTCTCTGTTGTGGTTCTTGGTTTGCTCTGTTGCTGGAAACTATAGTTTATAATTATCTCAGGGACCTAAAGTCCCAGTAATGCTTAAAATGAGTCTGAAAAATGGGTCAGTTCCAGGATGGTTTGCAGCCTAGTAAAGACCCAGTTAGATTATAACAGCTGGGTGAAGGTGGTATCAGCATGTACTGAAAAATGAATGATGGGAGATGTAGTCCTGTGTGTGGTATTAACCTCTCTTCACAGGACATCATTTGTCTCCAGAAACTAGAAGCCCCAAATTTAGTTCTGACAGGCACAATGTAGGCCAGCAATGCAAAGGAAAGTAAACGGAAAGTAATTTATCTTGCCGTTGACTTCATTTTATCTGAAGCTACCTTTTTATCATTTAAGAAATAAATCAAAACTTTGCTTTATATAGTCTTATGGATGTAATTGTATATCAAACACAACTTTTAAACATCAGACTTTTTTCTAAAGTATATCTATGCATGCCCATTTTCAAATGTTATTAAAGGTTATTAAAAAATGCTGTATTTTGCAATGAATCACCTATTTTCTAAACTATCCCAATACTAGACACATTTAATAAAATTACCAGTGATCTGTTGATAATCCATACCCTTTATGTTAATCTTGCTTACAGTGGAAAGGAGAAACACACTTGTACATCGACTTTTTCCAAATTGTGGAGTGATAGCTTCTGATAATTGTTGTAACTTTTTTTTTTTTTTTTTAAATGTGCTGTTTTACTAGATTCATAGATCATACTTGTCAGTGGCTGATGGCTAATTAAGTAGACATATCACAGTACTCCACAGGCAATGCAGTGTAATGTCATATAATCATTTCTTCTTCACCTGTGGGGATTTAAGACTACAGTTCTTTTTGTCATTCTGTAGACCTATTAAAATGCTTATTAAACTGCTTACCGTGGAAGTGCAGCAGATTTTGTGCCAACCTAGCACAGTATTTCTTTCTTAAGGGCTCAGTTGTACATATCTAATAAATAGATTGCATTTGAATGCAGTCAATTTGCTAGAGAACCCAGGGTGTACTGTATATTCAATAGATATATGTGGTTTGTGAACAAATGGTTCTATTCATAACCACAACAAATGTGTTAAATTTTGTGGTGTGATTAAAAGGGAAAGCTTAAAATTGCTGTAATATATAAAATCATTTTTTACATCGATCTATACTAAAAATGTGTAAACAAACATCCTCAAGGTGCAGGTTTCCACTTCATATATTGTTATTTTTGTAATTAAATTATTAATCTGAAGATGGGTTTGCATTACATTCAACTCCATTGAAGTCACTGCGTACAGTTGGAGTACAGTATACTGAGGTTGATCATTATTTTGACTGTTTAATATGTGCAATGAGCTGTGGTATGTTTGCAAAAGTGTCAGAGCAAGCTGCTAAGTTTACTGTGTACTCTGTAAATTTACATCACAGTGATAAACAGAGCAGGGGGTATTTCATTTTTGTGGAAGTTCTAAATATCTTTGTTACAGGAACTATGTAAGGCAGCAAGATTAATTTAAAGCTGGTCAATTTGGGTCATTAATAGTATGTTTGTTCAATAATTGTGCATTTTTAGTCGATTCCAGTCCAAAGCTCTGGACTGGATTGCAAGAGCCGGTAATATCTATCACAGTACCAAAATAATACACAATCAACTGAAACCATGTGATTTGCTATTCACTTATTTCACAATTCACAAAAAACTTGACTATCAGGCATTATTTAAGTACAATGAAAAGATTATAAGTGAGTACCACTGATCTATGTCATGATCACCAGTTCTCTCACAACTAACAGCTCTATAGATGCAGTGTGTTAAAAAAATTTCACCTAAAGTACCTTATAAAACAATGTTAGTTACTTTATATTTCATGTGTACAACTTCCTACTGGGAATATTCAAATTAAGATTTAAAGAGAGTTATTTTGAGAAGGTGTTTTTTTTTTTTTTTTTTTTTTTTTTTTAATTTATTTTAACCTACACACTGCTACAGTACGTACAGTATTAACCTCAGTTTAGTAACCCTGTATGTGTTTATAGTTTAGTTGTGCAGATTGGGGATAATTATGATGTGAAGGGAAGTTTTATACCATTTAGCGTACGCACTTTAAAACAAAAATCTTTACAAGAACCCAAAATAGACTTCACTTTGTTTATGTATGGCAACATGTTTCACACTGGTTTCCCTTGCTGGAAAAATGTGAGTAATGTCTTCTTTACAAAAAACAAACAAAAAAACACAAGGAAAATATGACTTATTTCTCAACACTCCACTGTGAAAAAAAAAATTCCTTTCCCATAAATACATAAAGTACAGTATTCTATAAAATGTTAACTGGCACCTTCAACATTGGCAATCTCAGAATGCCAACATGTTAATCAGGGACCAGAACACAGGGCTTCCAGATATTTAATTCACTATTTTTAGTATTTTTCTTTTTTCAAAAGGAGTTAATTTGCACTATTAGTTGCTGTATAAGTGAGTGTATTACATTCAAATTACATAACTTAATAACTATGACATGTTTAAAGTATTGCTATTTTATTTTTACAGCTTGGACTTTGAAGAATGTGCCCATAAATTGATAAAGATGGATTTTCCAGACAGCCAAACGGTATGTTTTCTTCTCATAAAATGTAACCAGTCAAAATAACCATGCTTGCATTCTGTTAAGTTAACCAATATCTGCTCTAAATATTGGTAGTGAAGCTCTCAATTACCAAATTCTTTGGGAGTGCAATGTATTTTTAAATCAATATGTAATACATTTTATTAAATCAAAAAAAGGTACACTGCTACTATTGCACTGGTTAATGTGACTTAAATCAGAGGTCTGTTCAAGGATCTATTTTTGTTCTGACAGAGATAAGTAATCATACTATATGGACCATCATAATAATTTGCATGTTTCCTGCCTTTGCTTTTTACACACATCACACAAGTTAAATACTCAGTATGGCTGTTTCCTAGTGTCTATGTCAATACTTGTTTGGTTCCTGATTAAGTTTTATTAAACAGTGGTCCTTAATTCCTTTTACTGGAAGTAGTAGTTTATTCTTCTAAAATGGTTCCTTGCTATTACATTTTTTGTAAGCATTTCCCGTTTTTTCTAGTTCTCAGCAACATGTAGAATTAGGTCTAAGAAAAGGTTTTTGAGCTGAGACTAAGCATCTATAAATCATCTGTGAACTGCTTCACCAGGAACTTCAATAGATTAAGGTTAGACATTCAAAGCCAATTTACCAAAGTCAAGTCTCTCTGCAAGATTCAATGACAAGGTGAAATTCAAAGAATGTAATTCTGTATTTCAAGCTGTACTGTCTTCTCTAATAATAAACCACAATATCAAAATAATTAAGGCTGTATTGTTGGATTTACCATCTGCAATCAAGTCCCCTTTACAGTCACTTTTATTCTCTGAGTGTAATATTTGAACGGTTATAAGTTTGTAACAAGTAGGTTAGTAATTTTATTGCACACATATAAATATTGAGATTTAAGATAATATAATACTGTACTGTTTACAAGCTTCAAGATGTATTTTAAGTAAAGTAAAATGTATGCCAGGCTATTCAGGATTTGGTAAGTGTATAGCTCCAAGGGAAAATGGTGTCATACAACTATTTCCTTTGTCTTCATTTAACTTCAAGTCTAAGATTAGATCACACTATCTCAAAACACCAGTGAACATACTGGATTCAGTTGTTTGTTATTTACTGTACCTTTTTTTTTTCTTTTTACCCATACCCAGGGAAAACTAGAACATTTGTTACTTGCATATCTGTTGGTTTCAGTTTGAATGTCTTGAAGGCTGTTCAAATAAATCATTTCACAGATATGAAATGGACCAATTCAAGTTGGCTTTAGGCTTTCGTTTGAGCTAGAACAGCGCTCAAGCAGCCACACATTAACATATATTAATAGTGTATAGTTACTGACTGAAGTTCTCGGAAATAAAAATAATCCACATTTTTTTTTGTGTGTGCATGTGGTGGATGTAGGTCAAGGGGTTTCACTTTTTTCATGCTACTGATGGATCTCATTTATTATTTACTGGTATTCCGGGGATGTGTGTCACTGACATACTTTATTATGTCGGCAGTAAAATAATGGTCCACGACAGTGATGGAAGTGATACACACAGTACATTTTGAGATTTAAGAACCGACAGTTGGGTAAAGTAGAGCTAATATTGTCATGAATATGTATCAGAGAGTGGCTTAACGCACTGATATTGTGATGTATTAAGCAGCTGGGTACCTAAAACATAATGCTAAAACCAAGCTTTTTTTTTTTTTTTTTTTGGTAAGTGTAATTAGAAGGTACCCATTTGTCAGTGTCTTGGGTTCCCGTAATCAACACATGAAAATTACAGCCTTCAGTCACAATTCATATCATCCACAAGGGATAATATTTTTGTAATTGCATTTGGGCTGAAGAGAAAGCAGTTAATGTGTTTAGCAAGAAATGCTGACTTTGGTTATGGTATCACAATTGTTTTATTCTTGATTTCTTTGTTTAAATATGAACCCATATTTACAGATCTGCTGAAGTGTGGTTTACAAAGTAATGTAGCATCACTAATAGCTTTTTTGATAGAATGTTCACTTACAATCAACGTGGCATAGTTATTTATGGATGTTATTGAGGTCAGTAATAAAGTTAATATGTCAGGAAATAATTAATATTGCATTAATTAGCTACACAACTTGTTATTCAAAGCCCATCTGTTACTTTGCCAGATCATGTTTAATAGAAGCAATTATCGATTCAGACAATATCATTTGGAAACAAAAGTGGTAATTGCTGCTAATAACACAACAGCCAATATATAACATGCTAAGAAAGTTATTATGTACATATTGTAACTAGTACATATTGGTGTTTCCACTTGACAGTTAAACAGTTGGTTGGTGATTGCTTCTGTTTTGAGAAGGAAAGCAAGAACATGCAAGCTGTTAAAACCCTTATTATGCCTGGCTGGGCATGCATATCTGTGGCGACTGGGGTATAATGGAGACATCTGTATGTACTTTGAATGCATAAGTTCTTGATGTTATTAGAATCTATAGGTGTGTAGAGTCTGCTCTGTCTGTCCCTCATGTTTTAATATTTTATGTACAGGGGTTCACATAACTGGTACGCATGCAAACCAATAAAGAAAAATAATGACTTCCATGTTCTTTAAAAAGCAAAGGCGTCAGTACGTAGAATAAATAAATCACACACAGAAACAAAGAAAGTAAACTAGTAATAATAATAAAATACATAATGTAATAATAATGACTGCAGCTAAATAATGACTCTCCACCCTTTTACTTACACACACACACACACACACACAAAAAGACAACATAAAAAAGTAAAATAATAATAATAAAAATAACCAGACAGCTAGTTAGACATCAGATGCAAGTATTTTGTTTTGCCTCCGTCCATTTCCTTAGGAGAAACAGTTTCAGAAAAGGAAAACCATAAATACTCAATTAAAAGTTAACAATAATAAATGGTCAGGCTGGTACAGTAGTCTATCTAAAATTATCTTAGCCCTGCACCCGTGCGTGCGCGCACACACAAACCAAAAAAAAAGAAAAAGCCATTATTTTTATTTTATTTTTTTAAAAGCGGGTATAAAGTTAATAATAATAATAATAATAATAAAAGTAAAAAAAAATTACAAGATGTCTAGTTAGTCCCAGTACACCCACCCCTCGTTATATCGCCCCTCGCTATACTGCGGATTCGGATATATCGTGGTCCTGGAGTTGGCTCCCCATTTTTACAGTCTAACTGCGCATGCCTTAGCTGCAATATACATAGACAATTTCACTTAGAATTACTGTTTGTTTTATTTTGTACTGCACATCACAAAGCGCGTCAGCTCCCTAGCAACAAGCCTGTTGGGAGTGGATTATTTCAATGCAGTGGGTTTGTGCATTTGAGAAAAGAGAGGAAGACTTCACTTTAATTAACCTCTGAACTTTCAACTACTCTTCGTTAATGACAGGTGTCATGTTTATTTTTGACACACGACGAACCTGCTTTTCGCCTATCTGATCTCCTATATATACCCTGGACTGCGGGGACTATTTTGATGGTCACAATATTTTATGTTAACTACAATCGGACGAACAAAAAGATACACACAGAGCGATACAGCGTCGGAACTATTTATATCGCCTAAATATAACCTGTGACTGCAGGCGTTATATAGCTTATCCACCACATACATGTAAAGTTTACGCAACATCGTGAGGACCTTTATGAATCTTGGCCTCTGTCTTAAACTTTACCTGCTCCCAGAATACTTAGACGTCATTTGACTGCGCAGGAGCAATAACCATATCATAATATACAGGTGTGATTGGATCAGGATTTGGTGTGTGTGTGTTTTGGTTCTAATCACTAACCTGCCGCTCTATACTGTACTTTCAGTAGCTAAACATGTTAGCTAAAATTTCGCAAAAGTCGTCGTTTCCCAAATTTTTTTATGTAAATGAAACGGTGGTTATATCCTTTTATTAAATAAAAGTCGACACCAATATGGGAAAATATTTACGGCAACACGGTAGTTCGATTCACAAATTTGTTGTGATTATTTCACTTTTTTACAAACCCAAAAACGAAAACTACACTACCCGATAACTTTATTTATCTCTTTACGTACTCTAAACAATTTTTAATTATTGGTCGTTAGGTCTGAGGAATTAATAAGTTTTTTGGTAACAACACCAGAGACTGTGACGGTGGGTTAAGTCTACTGGGGATTAAAACGACGCATGGCTTGGTAAAGACGACCATACCCTTGGGGACAAGCCCACACACACCAATATATTATATCTGCTAGATATAAAACGACATAGGTATCAACCAATCCAATATGTACATGGTGATATTGTGTCCTGAGTGGTAAAAACTAAAGGACTATAAAATGCAGATTTGACGCTGATTTTTATCCCAAACATTTTACAGTTTAGGCTGAAAAAATGTGTCCAGTATGTGAAATCCGACTAATAAACTACTCATAGCTTACAGACTGTTATGTAGGTTAGTACTCGTCTCTAGTAAATTAAACATTAGTAGTCCAGACAAACGAAGAGTACCTCATCGTCATTTACCACTCTACATGGTCATTTGAACGGTTTAAACGTTTGCAAGTCGAAAACGTTGGAAAATAACACCCCTCTGGTCAGTGACCGGGACCAGAATTTCTATTGTAAAATGAAAAAATATAAATTTTATATAGTAATTTTCGAGTAAATTTAACTCGAGGACTTCGAAGCTTTAAAAGTTATATATAAATAAATTACAAATTATTCACCATTTATTCCATCGTCAAACGTAATCATTGAGTTTACATAGGTTTTACTGTAACTAATTAATGAAAACGACTAGATGACAATTTCGTACATGGTTATTTTTATTAAAGTAACAACGTAATAAAGCTTATTGTAGCATAAATCGAATAACGTCCCGTTCTTGCAAGACAGTACTTCCCTTTTTTGGTTACAACGGAAATGACCCGTAGATTCTAAGTCCCCGGTGACAGTTCAAGGGGCAAAAAGGGAAAACATAAATCTAACCCTTTTGTACCAAGATTGGGTTCCCGTGGTTCTACTAAAGTAACCAAGTATTTTGTTGTTAATTTATATTTACTTTAAATCAAGCGATTACACTTCACATCACAAAAATAAAGGTTAAGTCATTTTATCCAGTGGTGAAAAATAAAACATTTTTAGTTTCGCCAAAATAAACTTTTAGTGTTCCCATTTTAGTGGTTAAAAAAAACAAACTTTCATAATGAAAAAATACAAAGGGTAATTTGGCAAAAAATAAATAATAATTTTACTAAACTCGGTCACACAACTGACTAATACATAGATTAGACTAGAGGCTTAGATGCAGCCTTAGCACAAATAAGTGATGTCAGTGAAGGGAAGATGTACCCATGGCTGGAGTTTTTTAAGCCTGTTTCACGACTTCGACAGGGTACCGACCTCAAATCATTGCTGTCACTAGTTTACAGTAACAAACCAGACGTCACAGTTTGGTTGCGTTGACATCAAACGTTGACGTAGTTGCAAAAATCCCCCCCCCCCCTGAAACAGTCCGTTACCTCCTCACGAGACGTAGTGTCACTACTTATCGCCTACATGTATGACCAATCTCAAATGTAAACTCTCTGAATATACCAAAGTCTCAAGAACTTTACATGGTAACGTTTCCTAAAAGTCAAAACAATACCACGTAACGACCTGTGAGCTAAGTCCCCCCTTTTTTTGCCACACGACAAAATTTCGTTTGTGTAAGATTGGGCAATTTCTAACTTCGTTCGTATAATTATCATTTTTCGGTCTTGATGCTAAGTTAAAGATCACTACGTGATACGTTAAATATTATTTTTATACTTTTCCTTTAGTTACGAAAAAGTCTAAGACAAAGTAAGTTCATAATACGATAGCTATCTCTTCTGAGTAAAGTTTCGTATAGAGAGCTCTCTACTTGAACTTGGTACAGCTACTTACTTACTGTTTTGAATGATGAAAAAATAAATTAAAAAAAACTAATAACCTTTAAATACTTTTGTTTTTATTATAAATGGATCACAATAAAAGTCACAACCCTGAAAAAAAGACCACCCCCCGGTCATTGAAATGTCTTAATGTTTTCTTCGTTGCCAGAACTTTACAGATATCCATCGCAATTATTTGCTTGACACCAAGGTGGACGTTCCTACGCAAAGACTGTCCACCTCCCTGCGTTTAGGCCCTGGAGGGCGTGAATCCGTACCGCGCTATGGCGACATACTTTCTCGGCCGAGTGACCGTCCTCGTCTGTAACTCGAAGTGCAAAATCTACGCAGTGGATGGTCGGACTGGGGGATGGGACAAAGTGCCATGTGAAGGGACGGGTCGGAGTTCCGACGGTAGTCATATTACCTTCACGCATATAATCTCGAGTCCCCTGTCCGTCCCTTCCTCTGTTTGCCCTTCATTAACCAATGATACAGTACGTCTTTCTCGTGGCTTAGTGCTGGGAGGTGCACAGTAAAAAGAATGGCAACAATAATACATTATGATAATGGCTCATTTTCACACAGGATGAGATTAGACAGAATTAAATTCAATTGTGACAGAACTGGCCAGCTGATGCCTAGCAAGTTTGTGAATGGGTTGTAGATCAGATGTTCTGGTGCCGAGGGACACCAGCGGCAATGACGGGTGGGCTTACAGGCAACTTTTGCCGCAAGTGTTTTTTATTTATTTAATATGAGAGGCATTGTGGCTAGCAGCTTGGGCAATGGCAATTGCCAGCAGGGCCGTCTGTTACTTTGCACGCTGTTATTGTCAGTATCTTCTATGAATGTGTTACTTTTCAAGGGAAATACAATCTTATTTTCTTTTTACAGAAAGAACTCTGCAATATGATACTAGACTGCTGTGCACAGCAAAGAACATATGAGAAATTCTTTGGCCTGCTTGCTGGGGTGAGTTGAGCCCTATTGATGTAATCTGATGTGAAAACCCTTTCTCTGTGTATCTCACTCTTCTAATGGAAAGCTACATTTACAGAATCCTGATAGGCAATAGTGTAATGCATTTAGGTTTGGACCAAAACACACACAAATATATCTACTTATAATATACACACACACACACATACATACATTTGGCTATCAAGTTTGGCAACCTTTGCATTTAATTAAATAATACATATCTGTACATGTTTGGATTTATTTTTGTCTGGAATATCTACATTTACATGCGCCATTAATGTTTTTTATTTTTTATTACAGCGTTTTTGTCTGTTAAAAAAAGACTACATGGAGAGTTTTGAAGCAATATTCAAAGAACAATACGAAACCATTCACCGACTTGAAACCAATAAATTACGAAACGTTGCCAGGATGTTTGCTCATCTGTTATATACAGATTCTGTCCCTTGGAGTGTGCGTAATATAAGTTTACTTTTTCATTATTTTTGTTTGTTGCATCCAAGTAGAATACAAGTGTTACATTGTAGTTGGACTATCTTGAGTAAAGAATTTGTATGCTATTTAATATAACGGCCCCAAAGTGTGTTTCAGCAACTTTAATAAATTACAGTTTGATTAAGTGTTAATTTTTTTAAAAAGGTACATTTTTAATGTGTGTTTTTTTTTTTAATATATATATTATTATTAGGTCCTGGAATGTATACTAATAAGTGAAGATACCACTACGTCATCTAGTAGAATCTTTGTGAAGATTCTGTTCCAGGAGCTTTGTGCTTACATGGGACTTCCAAAACTCAATGAAAGGCTTCAAGATGTGTAAGTTAGACAATACAAATATCAAATTTCAACGATTGTTTTAAACCATAATTTAAATTTATATATTTTATATATATGAACATCAAATAACAATTGTAATGCTAGAATGAGGAAATGTATTGTGTTTACAAGATTCTTGTTCTTTTTATGAGAATGAAAAAAGATCACTTCAATATCATACAATAATTATTATTTTTCTTCTTTATAAAAGGACTTTACAGCCCTACTTTGAGGGACTATTTCCTCGAGATAACCCAAGGAACACAAGATTTGCCATCAATTTCTTTACCTCTATTGGTCTGGGAGGTCTAACGTAAGTACATTTAGATTTGGCATGTTCTGAATATTTAACCTTTTTAGTGGGACAAAATAAATGAAGTTTTTACTTTTACTTTTGACAGAGATGAGCTTCGAGACCATTTAAAAAATGCTCCCAAAATGATCATGACGCAGAAGCAAGAAGTGGAATCATCCGATTCATCTTCATCCTCCTCGGATTCGGACTCTTCCTCTGATTCAGAAAGCGGCAGCAGTGACAGCGATAGCAGCTCATCCAGCAACAGTGATTCTTCCTCTAGTACTAGCAGCAGTGAAAGCAGCAGCAGATCAGGTACAGTAGCTAACTGGGTATATAACAAATAGCCAGTACAGATCCTTACATAAATGTGTGCCGTGCACTTATTAGAAATGTACATTAGACACATAGGCACACTGCAATAATAACCATGAAAAAGAAAGTGCAGTACTTTGAGTCATGTTTCTGGGTGAACATCAGCTGCTTCCAACCTACTCTACATGGATTGGACATTTTTGGTGCAGAGATTCCTGGTACAGCCTATTATATTAGTGCTTCTGTTGCTGTACAACACAAGTAGTTGACATGAGGTCAGTTGTTTTTTTTTTATTTACCCCCTCCCCCAAAGCCATGCCAATTTGGAAGCACTGGAACGTTTTAGTAGGATATCACTCAGCGGAGCCAAGTTATTTTAGTTAAAGTGTAATCCACAAGCCAATAATGACAGTACATGAGTAACAGTAATAGCAGTTTCTGTCCTTTTAATTTTACTAGGTAATCTGGGAGATAGAGATTAGAAACTTTTACAATGACTCTACTGTTCGATATACAAAGGAGACCAATACATTCAAAACATGACTAATTTTAGTTGACCAATACATTAATTGGAGCCTGTTTTTGAATAATGAACTACAGTAATGTAACCCAACCTGAATGATCGCCATTCTAAATTAAAATAATGATATCAGGTCTAGTGCAGTAGCACATTTTGTGTCAAGAGCAGGTGCTAAGCACAGCATGCTTCTGCACGGTACGTTTGCTTACTTCCTGTATCTGTTTAAAAATATATTCGATTTTTATTATGTATTTTTAACTCTAGAAAAGTATTCTTCCTTTCTGATTGTATTGTTAAATGTGGCATGAATGCCTTGATGTGCTCGGCTTGCATTAATTGGATTTTTTGTAAAATAGCAAAAAAATTTGCAGTGGGTTTATGCCATTTTATAAACAGTAGAAACTGTCGCTGGTGTGTTTCTCAGCATGGCCGTTAATACGTAATAACAGGAGTGATAATAATTATATTTTATCCACCACAAGGTAAAGGTAGTGCTGTGGCGCTCCGCACTTTAACATAGGAAATGGTTGTTATGGAATTATGTAGTGTCAGATAAAGAAAATGAAAGTATACACACAACTCAAGTTGTTGAGCGATTTGAAATCTTACGAGGGACATTTAAGAAAGACACATAGTTGAAGTGTGCCAGAAAAGCATTGATTCAGCAATGAGCCAGATGGCTGGTACATGGACAGCTGCACCTCTGCTGAACTGTTTGATAGGAGCTGTGGAGAGAATTAAGAAACCTTAGAACAAGATCTTGTTCTGACCTAAATTAAGCAGTTAAGATGCACGTTGTGGAGTTTTTGGGGGTTTATTACTGTTCTATTTTGAGGGAGATGCCTTAATTTAAACATTTTTTTTTTCATTATTTGTTTTTGTGCACATATGTATTTTGCAAAATAATGGTTTTACTCTGTATTTGATGAAAATTGCCAAACACCAAGCTCTATATTTAAAAAAGGACCCCTTTAGGATAGTTCTAGGAATCCAGTACAGTGAATACAGTAGATGTACATGTAAAACAAAGTATATAATTCCAGAATGGAATGGAATCCAGTTGCCCCTTTATAAACTGCTGACATAGAAGGTCACTTTCAATGTAGCTATTTCGAACCTAATATTGACATAGGTTTTGTTCTAATCATTATAAATTTGGCATTATAAACTGTAATGTTGTTCACAATGTAAACAGATTAGTGTGATGACCATCAATCTGTCTCAGTGAATGCCATCATTTAGTGACCATAAGTCTACATAATGCTAATCTCATTGCTTCAGCCAAGGTGGTGTGGTTGCATTGTGACACATGGCAGCTCCTCTCTTTGTTCTGGAGCATTAAGGGATTAAAGTAGACAAGGATGTATTGATTCATTTAATATGAGTAAGTGGTGGCAACTACAGAGAGCAAAGAAAGGTTGGTTTCGTTTATTACTCCAGATAGATGTCTTGTATAAAATACTTTTGAAATGAGAGTATATTTTCCACATTATATACATTCAAGACCATACACCGCCTGCCAAAGAAAATGTCTGATTCACAAAGATACCTTTATTGTGCTGAAATTGTTGGGGAACAATCAAATTACACATTTTTTCAAAGGTGGGAAGACAGTCAAACCAGGGGTGCGTTCAATAGATGAAGCATCCCAGGGCATTACATAGAGCTTTCTGTTGAACGATCTGCACGCAGAGAGCGCTACCTAACAGTAGCAAGTCATGCTAAGACCTGCCCCGCTGGAGGTCCGAAATGGCTGACCTGCATGCAGTGGCTGCAAATTGATTTTTTACAAATACGGATTTGTATGACCAACACGTGTAAAGTTTTCTTCAGTTGTTTTTTTTTTTTGTCATTTTGCCTTTTTAAAACTGATTTATGATATTTTTTTAAAGTCACTAGTATTTTAGAAAAGGAAACATGAACTATTTATAACTTGACAAATCTGACTTGCGCCTTAAGATGATAAACCAAAATGTTTCAGTAACTTTACTACTACTGTATTTTTGTAATGTAATTACATTGAAAATAAAAAATATAAAAAATTGCAAGACTCACTTAAAGCAAGTGTTTTGATGCACAGCAATGTGTTGCCTGCTATTGTAAACCTGCTCACTCCTAACAGATAACTAACTAACGTTCAATAACTGCTAACGTTACAGGGCGCCACCAGAGAGCACTCTGCTATACTCTGCACCCCAGGTCAATTTTGACTATTTACCTTTACATTGCCCCATCAGACAAATGCAGAAGATATACAAATAAATGGTAGTCTGGCTATATGGTGTGATATCATTTTTTTTTAAAAATCTTTTAATATGAAAAAAAAAATATTACAATCAAGTAATTTGTGTAATCATCTACAGCAATGTGAAGCGAGGCTCAAACTACATTTAAGCTTTCTTCTATCCTTCATGTTCTGTATGTCACAATCTAAAAAGTCATGGAGGCCATTGTCACTTAGTTTACCTGTGTGACATATAGAGCTGGTGGGAAACAACTGAGGTCAAGGTCATGAAATACCAGGCTTACCCTTTGTTAAAGATTTTTTTTTTAGTTTTTTTAAAAAGGTGTAGAACCAATATAGATGCATTTTGAACAGTTAGTTTGGTACAAAAAATAAGCATGTCTTTCATTTTTGCCTTTTCAAAGTGGGAGCAGAACCAATAATAGTACAATTACAAAGTCATGTACAGAATACCGGAATATATTTTATAAAGCATTCAGAAGCTTTCTGAAGATATGTTTCTTAACCTCTGTACTTTCATTTTGTGAACAGAGTTGCTTTCTATGTTAAGGGTGTTTTAATATACTGTTTTAATGCTGCATTAAGGATATTTCATACTGCAAATATTGTTTGTAATGATGCTAGTGTCTTGTGCCTTCACAGATTCAGATTCAGAGCACAGGAAAAAATCAAGCAAGAAGAAAGACAAAGGACCTAAAACATCTACCAGTAAAAAAAGATCTTCAGAAAAGGTGCCTACCAGCAAGAAACAGGCTAGTAGGCATAGCAACAATGCTGAAGAACAAGAGATGTCCTCCCATAAACACAGCAGCAAAGCCCATAGACAAAAGGATCGTCCGAAAGATACTTCAACACATAACAGAGATGATCACAGGCGCAGTAACAAGGACCCTGACCGTCGGCGAAACCATGAGTTTGAAGACAAGCGCTCTGACTCTCAGAAAGACAAAGAGAACATTAAAAATAACCCCTACTCTGAACATGACAGAGACAGATACCGGAGCCGGGAGGAGGAGAAGTACAGTAGCAGGAGAGAAGAAAGGTCAAAGGAGACAAACTCAAGAGCAGGTAGTGAGGATGGCTACAAGAATGGCGAAGGAAGGCGAGCAGAAAAATTTGACAAGGAGAGTAGACACTCTGATAGATCTAGGGACACCAAAAGAACAGACGATAGGAGGAGGGAAAGTTCTCCACGTAGACGGAGATAGTGTAGAGCACATTTTATTTTTTTCTCAAACCATGCTAAAAAAAAAATGTATGTAAATTTGATGGCTGTTTGCAGTTCATTTGATAGTCGCCTAACAGATCCCTTCAAAAGTCAGATTCATTTTTCCTTGTAATACTTAATAGCTAACTTTTTGTAAACTGGGAAAAATGTGATGCTTTTAAGAAACAAATGCCACATGATGGAGTCAAAGAGAAATCTTGTAAAATCGATTGAAATTTGATGGCATTTGGAGTATTAATATTTTTATGGACCTGAATATTGCTCCTTGCTCTCTTTTTTAAAGAGGTATTTTCAACCTCCTTAATTGCCGTCTTGTAAATGTTTTTTTATTTGGTTTGGTTTTTTTGTTAAATAAAATCTTGCAAATGTACAAACAGCTGTTGAACTATTTGTTACGTGATGCAAATGTCTTGTTTTATAATAATGATCTATTCTTTTGATATTATTATTATTATTATTATTATTATTATTATTATTATTATTATTATTATTAATAATAATAATATAAAGAATTTTGTGAGCATTTAGCTTGGGTGAGTTTAGTAAGTTAGTTTTTAAAGAGTGTAGGCATTGTGTATAATTCTTAAAGCTGCATTGACTGCACAGTAAATGCAAAAAGGTTGTTAAATAAGCTGTCTGAAATACAATATTATTATTTGTTTATTTAGTAGACGCCATTATCCAAGGTAATTTACAGAGACTAGGGTGTGTGAACTATGCATCATCTGCAGAGTCACAACAACATCTCGCCTGAAAGACGAAGCACAAGGTTGAATGACTTGCTGAAGGTCGTTCTCTCATTTTGTTTTGTATTGCAGGTACAATCTTACCCAATTACTGAATGACTGGAAAAAATGTCAAGTAAAAAGTTGCAAGGCAAAGATGGTCTACAGAAAAACTGATTATTCACAACCCAGTATTCCACTTTGCTGAAAGACGTGCTACCGTTACATTTAAAACTTTTATATTTAGTCAAGCCTGATAGCTTTATCTTTGCTTGTATACCAACGATGTGCTTCATAATAAGGTTGTTTATACGGATTCATTTAGAAAAATAGTTAAAGCCCTTAGGCAACTACTTCTTTTTTTGTTTTCCCTAACTGTAAGGCCACAAATGCACAAGCAATTTTCTTGGCAGATCAAATTGACAATAAAAATTGACGGTGTGTCAAAAATGTTCTTTTGGCAACCTTGTTGCTACAGTAGACCACTGCTGTATTTTCAGAAATGTAGTTGACAATTTGTGTGTTCAGCCAATGATATTACAATTTCTGATTTCACACTCCATTTTACAAAATGGGAAGTAAATGCTACAGACAAGTGGACGTACAATGAAAATGTTTGAGATTTTACATGTGGGAAATATAAAGGCTGCGGTAAGAAAGAAGTCTAATATATGGAAATATTAACAAATAGTTGAGAACTTGACAGCGGCGGTAAAAGACCAACTGAAAACCTGTTTTGCCAGGAGAAGGAAAATATCTTGAGAAATCTTGGAAGGCCGCAAATTATTTTCCAAAGTGCTTTTCTACATCAACATCCTTTCTAAATTATTCAAATTATTATAGCAACTATATTTACTGCAAACAGGCACCATCTTAAGATTGATTAAAATAACTGTCTGTTTTCCAGTGTGTGTATGTGGCGCATTTAACAACAATTCAGTGGTCACTTTTTTGTTGTCAACGAGAATTGACAATAAAAATTGCCCGTGTATCTCTGGCCCAAGAAACATGTCCGTGTTTCCACCCTGACATATTCAATTTGTTGTATTATGTTTTTGTTTACGTACAGACCTAGATAGACGCTGAACATCATGGCACACAATATTAACAGTAATTTGGACCTTAGCTTCATTTTTCAAAGTACCAACTGACTTTTTTAAGTAGTATTTTTTTTTTTTTTTTTTTTTATAAAGTAAATATGTTTTCCCTGGATGAGCTTGGAATGGCCATTAGGAGGATGGAAATGAGTCATCAGGAGTTGGGAAGCCCTGCTGATATTGCAGTTCAAAAGTTCTTCAGAGTGCATAGCTATTCCTAATGATACATTATCAGTTCACTTTTTAAAATGAGTAATTACACAGCAAAAGATCTATAGTGCAGATATGTTGCTTCTAATGGCCTGCATTTGTTCAAGGCCAAAGGAGATGACATTTTTAAAGTGTCACATTTCAGGGGGGGATACTGCTGTCACTTCCACAGATGATGGAATAAATTGTTTCGTACAGGGAAAGAAAAGATGAAGGACATTATTAAAGAACTCACAGTGCCAGGGCCTAAAAGTAAAACACAATCAGAACCCGACCCAAGCCCGAGACCTTTGAAATATTTGCAGACCTGACCCAACCCGACCATCTCCACAAATATATTCATAACATACACATAAAAAAAAAAATAACAACCATATCTCATTTACTTCCTTTCCTAGTGATCCAACAGTGCCCGATTTTAAAGACAACAGGCTTCTTCAAAACATTGTTGCCATAAATAGCCACACGGATGATGCTCTTGCAAATTCGCATACTCATTTTGGATAAGTATATAAAACCGCTAAATTAACAGCTACAGGACGAATTCATCAGTTCTCAGCGTGCCGCTGCAGAGATGAATTTCCTGTCTATTATTTCAGTAATATTTTGCAAGATTCACATTGTACAAAGCCACATGGACTTTTACTATCGCCAAGTACAACAATGTCAGAATTTTTCCAAACAGTGGATTTAGATGTAACCTTTCCAGCAACTGAACGTTCCACTGCTACACATTCTCCTGTTGACAGTTTCTTTTTTTTTTTTTTTTTTTTTTTTTTTTTACTGCATCGGTCTATACAGATGAACACACTATATTATGATTGCCATGCATGCATAATTCGTGATATAAAGTGGGTCATGATATAAATTGAGTTTCATGTTTGCCTGTAACAGCACATTACGAGTGTGAGAAAAAAAAGAAAGAAAACTAAACAATTGCATATATAGCTCTTTTAAAAATTCTACATGTATGACTGCACTGCAAATTTTTCTTAAATTCTTTCAGCACCTCTCTACATGTATGGCAGCCAATCCATTCCAGTGTCGGTTGAATTCTAACAAAGGCACACCTCAATATCCTCTTGCAATGAGGACTCAAAGAGCAGTGTTTTAATATTGAGCATTTAGTCATTCTTTATATTTAAACAATTGCATATACAGCTCTGGAAAAAACTGAGATCACTGCAAATTTTTCTTAAATCAGCATCTCTACATGTATGGCAGCCATTCCATTCCAGTGTCTGTTGAATTCTAACACAGGCACACCTCATTCTACTGAATGAGGTACTGATTAGGGGATCACCTGAACCATGAACTCATGACATCAAGTGACCTACAAAAAGAATGGCAAACGGCAGCTGGGGTTAAGTGCACGGCGAGGACGGTTCGAAACAGGCTCCTAGGGGCAGGGCTGAAGTCGTGCAAAGCTAGAAAAAAGCCCTTCATCAATGAGAAGCAAAGAAGAGCCAGGCTGAGGTTTGCAAAAGGCCATAAGGATTGGACTGTAGAGGACTGGAGTAAGGTCATCTTATCTGATGAGTCCAATTTGCAGCTTTGCCCAACACCTGGTCGTCTAATGGTTAGACGGAGACCTGGAGAGGCCTACAAGCCACAGTGTCTCGCACCCACTGTGAGATGTGGTGGAGGATCGGTGATGATCTGGGGGTGCTTCAGCAAGGCTGGAATCGGGCAGATTTGTCTTTGTGAAGGACACATGAATCAAGCCAAGTACGAGGTTGTCCTGGAAGAAAACGTGCTTCCTTCTGCTCTGACAATGTTCCCCAACTCTGAGGATTGGTTTTTCCAGCAGGACAATGCTCCATGCCACACAGCCAGGTCAATCAAGGTGTGGATGGAGGACCACCAGATCAAAACCCTGTCATGGCCAGCCCAATCTCCAGATCTGAACCCCATTGAAAACCTCTAGAATGTGATCAAGAGGAAGCTTGAATTTTTGCGTCAGGAGTGGCATAAAGTCACCCAACATCAATGTGAAAGACTGGTGGAGAGCATGCCAAGACCCATGAAAGCTGTGATTGAAAATCAGGGTTATTCCACCAAATATTGATTTCTGAACTCTTCCTAAGTTAAAACATTAGTATTGTGTTGTTTAAAAATGAATATTTTCATCTTTGCATTATTTGAGGTCTGACAACACGACATCTTTTTTGTTATTTTGACCAGTTGTCATTTTCTGCAAATAAATGCTCCAAATGACAATATTTTTTATTTGGAATTTGGGAGAAATGTTGTCAGTAGTTTATAGAATAAAACAAAAATGTTCATTTTACCCAAACACATACCTATAAATAGTAAAACCAGAGAAACAGATAATTTTGCAATGGTCTCTTAATTTTTTCCAGAGCTGTATTTTACTACAGGACAAATACAATTTGTATCATTAACTGGAACTAAACAGTTTGTGTCATTATCTAAAAAGGGCATGAATTATCGACTGATGAGAGCTATCAATTTTTAGGCGTTCCACTTGGTGGCTTTTTTTTTTTTTTTTTTTTTGAGCATTTGTTGTGTTAAAATTTGATAAAGATTAGTGTTTTGCAACTGAACTGTATGCCGATAACTGTATCCATGCAGCATTTGTTGACAGGCTGCACAAAATGTCAGTTTATCAGCATGATGATTATTGGTTGTTAGTTGCAGTGGAAATTAATTATAGCCTGTTGGTACTTACTTAGTAAAGCCTGGTGACACAGAATTTGACAGGCTGAGCAAAAAACAAGTGGGTTTGTGAGATGATGTAAAGAGATAATTTCTCAAGAACCTATGCACAGTTGCAAAATCCACTTATAATAAGCGGAATTGGGCCTTTTTTTTTTTTTTTACAAAGTTGTTTTAATGTTTTGAGAGTCGTGGGTTGTGTGATTGACTGGTGTCAATGTATATGGATGACATTGAAATTTTAGAATCCTATCACCACCAGTTGAACTAAAAAAAAAAAAAAAACTAGAACTACTAAAACAAAAAACAAACAAAAAAATGTTTTAACATCCCCACTCCCCTCCCTCTGAACTGGATTGGGCTTGTTTTGAAAGGCAGTGCTCTTATTTTTTTGTTAGACTTCGCAGCACTGAACCTATGGTTCATGGTGAGTGTTTTTTCAAAAATCATGAAGCAGGAATTGAGTTTTAGGAAGCATATGCACACAGGAAGAAAAACAAATACTCACTTGAAATTAAAAATGCCATAATCCACTCACTGATAACCCTAACCTGACCCAAGGTTGCAAGGCTGTTAATGTTATGTTACTCCAATATTGAGTCAGGATTTTTCCTTGCTTTGAGGTTGTCTGCAGATCCTAAGTGACTTCACTGAACAGACTCCCTCATTCCAGTCAAATTAAGTGACAATGTGATCTTTCAATCCAACAACCCAACCTGCTCTAATAGAGTTTAGGTGGGCCATACATATTTGAAGGTTGCATTGTCACACGATTTGAAGGAATAAAGAGTCAGTTCAACACAATATTGGGGTAACATAATCCATAACTATTCAGAATGAATGCACATTTGGATTTGAGTTTCGCTGTAATAAAAACAGCTATCAGGGAACACTACGTATAAAGCTTGAATTTCAATGAAAGATAAACAACATCTGAAAAAGGAAACAATTTCCAGGTTTGTCTCATATCTACTAGATTCCATTACCATACGTTTAGCAAAAACATTGAAATAACCAATATTCTAAGCATACACAAGATGACCACAGGAAATTCACTGATAAGGGTGGAGACTGGGTGGTGTCTTAAAACACTATATTTAAACTTTGGCTCTTCCCATTTAAGACCTTAGCATCTAATCCATTTCCATTTTATATAATTATACTGTAGGTCACACTAGAAGTTCTCAATGACATGACATATGTCATATAGATACATCTACAAATCATTCTGTAACCGATATGTCCTATAGATATAATGCATACATTTTTTTTTTTTTAAATATTTGATTATATACCTTGTCTAGAGCTCAGATCTAGAAATGTTACTTGTCCATCCTCAGAGACACTGAAAAGGATAAAAGTCTGCACACAATCCATTAAATAGGGGATGTTGCTGAGTTGTCCTTTTTGACTTCTTAACTGTACATTATTGAAATAAAAACAACGGCAACTATTCAATATAATGATAGTCTATGTATTTTCCAGAACTGCATGAAATAAAATAGCATTTTTTTTTTTTTTTAGGACTACATGGTAAAGCACTGAAAGCCCTCAGTCATGTCTGAAGACCAGATCAGACTTTAGAATTTAACAAGTTTGAAAAGTCTGCAGTTTCCAGGATATTGTTTACCTTATTTATTTATCAGGGACACATACAATTATAACATAAGTGTCACTCATATGACACAAGATACATTGCATTTTCAGTTTAGCCAGTAGGCTAATATCCTTTGACAGTACCCACAACACAACCACAATCTTTGTTCCCAGTTGGTCACCACCTGTATTAAACATGGTATTATCTGTAGTGTCGACTACAAAGAAAGTTATCCCTGGAGTTTTCCTGGTTGAGGGCTTTTATCTCTTGATTCACAGTGCTCCTATTGTGCTAGGCGCCACGCTTTCGCACATGCCGGTCATGCAAAAACATTTCACTCAGCCTTCTTTCTGGCAGAAGCAATCTCCTTGTACAGTGTTTGACATTATTTCTCATGCACTAGTGGTACAGTAAATGCATTCTCACAATGATAATCTTCTCCACATTGAATACAGTGTGTACATCACGGGCAGCAGAGCTGCTACTTGTTTGACGTAAGAAGTCAAGGAGTGGTTGTTTTCATTGATCATTCCTCAACGGTTTCCTTTAGGGAGGTTGATGATGGAAATATGGAGCAGATTGTTCTCCAGAGGTCCATTGTTAACACTTTCATAACTGTTTGGTGTGAAACATCGTTCCTTTGTGCAGCTTTAAATAAATATGTAGCTGGCTCTACTAAATAATGTGCATGTTATGAGACAACCCAGCTGATGTAGGAAGAAGGCGTTCACTTGTTCTGGCCTAGTTCTGGTAGTAGAGCTACTGGGTTTTCTCAGAAAAGGTTGCATATGTTATGCATAAGTAAGAAAGTGTATAGCATAGCAAAGTATGTATATTATTTCTTCCCAGGGATGTCTCTGAAAGTGTAAGGAAAGAACACATTTCTTAAAATGTGGTCTTTCATACAGATCACAAATCCAACAAAAAGTAAGTGTAAAAATTGTTCCACGCGTATAAAAAATATAAAGAAACTTTGCTTGTGGTTATAGTTATATATATATATATATATATATATATATATATATATATATATATATATATATATATATATATATAAAATCTGTTCATAATCTTTCCAATATAGGCTACTCCGACAACTGCACTAGGTCGCGTTATTGTCTAGACTAGCATAGTAGAGAAGTATTATTTTTATGTTAAGTATTTAAAACAAATCACGTTAATACATGAACATCTACAGATCACAGCAGCACCAGAGGAGTAGATGCAGGGAGGGGAAACGAGGGCATTTCTGTACTCTGGTACTGAAGAGCGAGCTCAGAATGAGCATGCGTAGAAAGGTCCTAGAGATAGAACGCAGTATTATCAAACATTTGGCGAGCAATATTATTCGAGAGAGGAGGCATTTCAGCCTGCCCGCATTAGCAAAGTCTGAACAACTTCTGTATTTCCAACCACTTACAGTATGCTCAAGGTAAGAATAAAACTGTGTTAATATTAGATATTAGAATCGATTATTGTTCAAAAGTTGCAGAGAAAGCAAAGGTGGTTAAGTGAGTTAGATTACGCTTCTGCTGTATTTGTTTTTTCTACATAATCGAAATGCTACATCCCGTATGATAAGAAAGTTTTGATGAAGTCGAGCTGATATGTTATACCGTAGAACTGTGTTAGTGAGTTGCATGGGGTAAGCGATACTGTTTCTCATAGAACAACAACGCTGTGCATTTGTATTGCCAATGTACATAAAGAGTATTTTATATACCGTAGTCACCTTTATTCACATTTTTAATCAACACCTAATGTGACGAGGTTTGCAGTACATTACAGTAACATTAGCAGTTAAAAATAAGTTTTAAAACCCCCTTAAGGGTTTGCTACTCTCCAAACATCTTAGTACAACAAACCTTTCCCAAAGTCAAAAGAGCGTGAACGGGCTTTCATTAATATTTCCTTTCGTTCAATTCATTCTTGTTCAGATTTTTTTTGTTGTTTGTATTTTTTTCAAAGGGCAAACAAATAGTTTATTGCATCGTTTTAGACTGATAAAGCAAAACACATTTTAGATAGACCCGACCTCCGTAAATAATGTAACAACTCGTTTCTTTTGTAATACTCGCTGTGTCAAATGTTTTAATTCATAAGAGAGTGGGAGGATTTAAAATGTCCTTTTAAAGCACCTCTTCAACCTGACAAGCTGTGATGGCAGCGGTGGAAAGCCAAAGCCACATTTGATTTGTAATCCTCTTTGGTTCTGTATCAGTCATTCTGTTCTAAATATAGTATAAAGATGTATCAATAAGTGACCTATCATTAAATGCTTTGCAGTTCTGTTCTTACCTGGGTGCACCTATACTCAGGTAAAAGGGGATTGATTATCAACAAAATAACAAGGTGCATGCCCATTCAAAATAATGTTGCCAACATCAATACAGATGGTAAGAAGTGTCATGCTGGTGTTATTAGCTTGGGCATATGTCATGGTTAGGCTACAAAAATGCCTAAGAAAACCTTTAACGCAGTTTAATTATCATTCACTGGGGTTACTTTGTCTACGGCAGGTGTATATTGTAAAACTTAACTAACAACCTTATAGGTTTACAATGTAAAGAGTAGAGGATCTTAATTATACAGGAAAACACCCTGCTGGATTAATATTGAGTTTAGGATCAGTGGTATTTAGACCCTCACTGTTCAGATCATTAAAATAGGCTTCGATGTCTGTACACTTCTTAATCTGTGCACGGTTTGTTTTCATCACAGGGTACCACATGGTTTTTAAATAACAGATTTTTTAAAAATGGATATATATTTGGGAACAAAGATGAAGTTTCTTCTGCTATATAAACCTAGTCTTACACACAGTGTATCAAAATGTGTTTATACACATAGGTACTCAAAGTAGACTTGAGTTCTGAGTAAAAAAAAAAAAAAAAAAAAAAAAGCTACAAAGCTCTGAAATGGTTGCTATTTATGGTTTAAATTAAATGTGCTTAATGTGATGAAAAGAGGAAATTGTAACTACTATTAACAGAAATACTTGCTAACTGTGACCTCAACAATACAGAAACATCTAAATATATTAACAACATATTTTGTACATACGTCAGTATGGACGAAGGCAGATGAATAAGGTGATGGGTCACCTGAGCAAACACCATCCAGCCCATGTCAGAATTAACACTGATGTAACACTGCAGTACATTGACTATTGACTGGAACAGTGGTGCTTATCAGTTCTGTGCTTTAAGTTATATAGCCTGTGTTTTAACTACTTGTTTACTGGGCTTGTGTGTTCTTAATTAGTTATATTGTCTCTTGACTGTGTTTGTGTGGTGTTGTAATTAACCCAAATGGACTCAAATGTATAAGTCATGTTACCACTGGTTTTAATGTTTAAATTGACACCTCAGTGTAATAATTAAATTGGTGATGTACAATTACCATGTTGATGCTCTTGATTAATTATCAGGGTAAATCAGCCATAATCCATTACCAAAAACAAATGCAGTAGACATTTCTAGGAAAACTTATTCATTAAATTGTAATATTATATGAGTTATGATGAGTAGACCCATTATTTACAAAATTATTTGCTAGAATGAATTAATTACGCACTGTTATCCTATTAATTAATTATACACTTTACACAGTCGTTTCCTATTTTACATGTAATTGTGTTTCTTCCTTTGTAGTATCTGAAGATGACATCACTCTCTTTCCAGCAAGAGTGTTTGTTTCCGGCCAGTGCAAATAATGTAGAATTTTTACAGTTATTCTGCAAACAGTACAACAAACGTACCATAAATATATACAGTGCATAGAAAAAAAAGAGAAATGAGGGGCATTCTACAGTACGCTGATGGCAGCTATAGTAACATACAGTGGTAGTTTCCATGTTCTCCACCAAATCCCACTGGATCTTTGGGTTAAATTTGGATCCACCTTGAGCCTGAATTCACAACTTTTTTTTTTTTTTTTTTTTTTTTTTTTTTTTTAAGATATGGCTAATTTTTAAATACCAGCACACACTGATTCATTGACGTTATTTTTGTACTTTATCAATCAAGTGAATGTTTTACTGTATAACCCATTTGCCACTGAACACCTGCAGGAATTGAAATGAGACTTGTATTGCATAGTAATGTAATACGTTATTATTGGTTTAATAAGACACACCTGAGCTTGTTAACTGTACACTGTGGCTAATTAAGCACATATTACTACCTGGAATGGATTAAACTGATTAAGCAGCCTTATTTTCATCCCTGATCTATCTCGTCTTTAATTGCTGACATTTTTGTCTTGGTTGTGGCTATTTAATTTTACTGGGTTATAATCATTTACTCTTTGTTTTCAGCTTTGCATGGTTAATCTTACTAACTTCAGATGTTATCCCTAGTTGAATGTCCTTGTTACATAAGATAAGTTATATAACACAGATTTAAGAAAACCTTTTTTTATGTAATACTGTTCTAAATTATCTCAGAGTGCATTATTTGTTATATTTTTTCAGAGACAACATTATCAATTTAAATAGATTTTGTTTAGAATTATTTGGCCTGGTTGTTCATTTTGTCTGCAGAGGCTGGTCTCCTGAGGCTCTAGATACAGTATTCTGTATTTGGGCAGGCCAGATGAGATGCTTGAGGTCCTTGCAGTCATGCTGGTTGTACCATGTCCTTGATTGCTACAGTACACAGCCTATATCTACCGATATACTGCATAAACTTTTCACAGTAGAATAGCCAGTAAAGCTTCTGTAACACTGCACCCTGCTGTTATCAATACTGTTATTGACCACTGCTTGCTCCTAGGGCTATTGTGAAGTACAGTAATGAGAATCTGCTTTCTTCAAGTTGCTCTTTCCACCAACAACCCTCAATGCAATGTGTGACCCCCTTTTTGCTGAATGAACGCCCTTAAGGATGCTTCTGCCAAGGGAGCACTTAAGGTTGGTTTATACTTCTCTTGCAGACAAAAGCTGTATGTCAGCTGCAGTCACTTCTACGAGTGCGCCAGAAGGACTGAAGCACACCCAAGTTCGCCGACTTTTCGATGCAGCAAAGTGGTCGTCGCTGTCGGTCATACTTTCAGCTAGTCTGCGTTACTGCCGGTGTTGACTTGTTACTAGGGTTGCCAACAGGCTCCACAATCTTGGGACACTTTGAGATGGGATTTTAAAATTGCCGGTCTCATGAATGAAGTGAATGTATAAATTGGCTCATATATATTTTTATGACTAGCAAACAAGTAATAAAAATACGTTGTAGTAATTATTATTGTTATTATTGTACAAGTGGTTGCTGCACATGGAAGCATATGTAAGCACCAATATTCATTTCAGCAAAGGTTCATTTACGCTTTAGTTTAATTTTAGAGGCAAGTTTAAAATCCTGCTGTTCATGTTTATTGTGTTCCTCCAAAAGCTTCACTGGCTTGTGGCTAATGTTAGATTTTTTCAAGATCGTCCGACCCTATGCATTTTGCAGTCGTAGACACACAAGAAAAGGACGTACGACTTTAAAAAAAAAATGTTAAATTCTCTGTAGCATTCAGTTAATTAGTTTTGTTGACAAGAATATAAATGCGTATGCTTGGGCCATTTAGGAAAATGCTTTGCCATGATAACTGGTTGCCATGCCTGTAATATTATGTGGATTTGACAGACTAGCAGTACCAATAACCAATCTTTTTTTTTTTTTTTTTTTCTTGAGCAAAGTGGTTTCTTCAACCCATGTAGCAAATATTACATTTGGCTTTCTTCATTGAAATATGAATCATTGCAAATAAAACATGATATTTTATACACACTCAGTCATCAGTAATTTTGTTTCGTTTCCTAACAGTTCAGAATGATATGCCTAGGTGACCCTTTAATTAGTTCTCATTCTGTCCAGCAGTGATTTATGACTATCTAACTCGTGTTAAAATGATGTACAGCTTAATGAAGTAGAGCAACAGTGTTGGATCGTACTTATAATAGTTGCAATGGTTTTCTATGATCAACTAACTTGCGTGTGTGTTGACAGGGAAGCACCATTAAAAACCTGACAGTCATTTAACATCATAGTGACAGCATCAGCGGGAAAATGGTTTATTGCTAAAAAAAAAAAAAAAAAAAAAAAAAAAAAACTTTTCGTGGTGTTTTTCTGTTTAGGATTTATTTGTTAATGCACTCTGCAGACTGAAATGTCTTGACGCAGGCTTACATGAAATGTGGCTCATGCTTGCTATGTTGTCAGACCTTATTAAGAAAATTAACAGCATGCAATAAATTACCCATGAAAACCATGGTAGCAGTGTTGTTCATAACCATTGTATCTGTTCTGTTTTATTAATTGTTTATTTAGCAGTAAGAATATTGTCCCTGTTAAAGTTGCTGCCTGCCTGTGTCTAATTGCATTGTTTCCTTGCTACTCTGCCTTTGTAGAATCTATGGAAATACTGAGTATTGTAGGAATTATTATTTTTATTCTTGGAGGAGCCCGGGGGCAGCAAAACATTGCGGGAATATGGAAGAAGTAAATTGGCTACATGTCTTGCATGTCTCTGTGGAGTTTAACAAACGATAGCCATGGCAAGGAAACTAGGTTATGGGAAGGTCAGGCTTGAAGGTGGGTGAAAAAAAGGAAAGTTCCTATTATGGGTAATTAATCATTGCCAGGCGATAGTTCTTGACAGGGCAGCTATTATATCTAGGAATAGACAGAATACATTATCAAAACCTATGTAACTGGGAATCAAATATTTTCTGAATATTTATCCCATGCCATTTTTCTGTGCATCCAACATGGGTTGTGTACTCGTGCAGAATGATACACAAATTTATCTTCTGGGTCATCTGTAATCGGTTATCTCAGTATTACAGAGTCATCTTTCCTTTCTTCTTCTTTCCCCAAGATTCAAGCTCTCACACTCTCTGTAAGTTATGACCTCCTGCCAAGTGCAGCAGGGATCTGGAAACTTGCCACACATCTAAGTCTTTCTGATTCCAACCAGACTGGTAACTTGAGAAGCAAACACCTGATTCCATTGCATACCACCTGCGAAGGTCAAAACAAAGAGAATTATGAATACCTGACATTGAGGTACAAGAAATTAATTCACCCAAGGCATTCTGCTGACTTAAAACATATTTCATAAAACGTTGGTAGAATCTTGATAGTGAATTATTGCTGCGAGCATCATCTTTTATATAATAGCATTGTGTTACTATCTGACATCTCATGCACTTGCTGTTTATTATCAAATGCCCATTGTTTCCTTTTACAACATGGCATCGTTTTTGCTTCGGGTCAGATATTTCCATATAAAATATTGGTTACCCTATATTGTTTTTCAGAGAAAGTAGTATTGTTAGCTAAGGACTTAATGGCAATACACTATTGTCAACTTATGTTTGTTAATGAGGTAACCAGAGTTATAATGACCAATATTTCGTGACTCAACTTGACCCATTGCCATTAAGTGAATCGACTTGGCTCGACTCCCTGCTCAAAAGATGTGACTTGACTCGAGCCACGCAAAAAATTCTCCACCTGACTTGAGTTATTGTCTTAAAGATAAAATCAATAACAAACTTAGTTCATTTTCAATATGTGCAGCCCCTCTCTAACACACGCAGTCTTCTTGTCATTTTGCACATATGCAAGTTCCTGCCATGATTAAAACCATTGCTAAGGAAAGAGAAAGTAACTTTCTAGCCTATATAGCCGCATTCTGTGATCATAACGTCACAAGCATCAGGGAGCCCAGGAATCAAAATGTGTAGGCGGGAAGCAATGACAGATTTCTGAACACTGAGCACAAACAATGCTGAGGAAAATAGTGATTTTTGAGTTTTGTCACAGACACAAAAAAAAATAAAACAACAACAACATGGAGAGTACAAGTAAAAATACCTGTAGTGGTGTAGTTCGCTTGTATTATACAGTCGACCGGGAGAGAAACAAGCAGGCTGCATCCTGCCTGCACTGTAAAGTGACAATAGGAATAAACTGCATTCAGTTTTTAGAATCTAAATTAATTAAAAACTCAGGCACAAAGCAACAATGGTATTTTTCCAAAATGAGTAGGGAGTTCGATATTCGATATTTAAAAAAAATAAATAATAATAATAATAATAATAATAATATAATAATAATAATAATAATAATAATAATAATAATGCAGGGGCAAATTAAACAACACGGCAGAAAAAGCACTGATTAGGAGTTATTTTTCCGGCTTTGTTGGCACACAAATAAAGGTTTTATATATGGAAAACGTTTCTAATAAGTAAAATTTTGCCTAGTGAAAGCTTAAAGTATATAATTTGAGAAATATTTAGTGCTCACTGTTGTCTTTATTTTATGTATGTATGGTTGTTTGTATTTGATCTATTTATTTAGGGACACCATATCTCTTACGGGAATCAGTGCTTTGTAGCCAATTTTTTAATTCCAATTCTGAATAAAACATTACACATTTTGTTAAGCGCATGCGAACTAATAAAAACTACAAACATTTGGAAGTTTACCTAAACTAATATTAGGTAGTCCAAGGTCAGTGCTAACCAGGGTCTTAAATTAGAGGTGCATGGCTAAAGTCTTAGTTAAAAACTTAGGCTTAAAGCGTTTTTTGTTTTTCTTTCTTTCCGGTCATGTCTCAACATACATATACATACAACTTTAACTTAAACTTTTAGGTATATGCATATTAAAGTGTAATAAATGACCGGAGAGAAAGTTTAAAAGATGCATTTGTTTCTGTACTTTTTTCAGTACAGTATTTGTTTAGTTATGGCATTAGGTCTCCAACAGACAGTTTTGTGAAACAGTATCTGTTACTTAAAAATGTCTAGCTGACATTTAATAGAAACGGACACTAAGAGGATATGTAGTACAGATTCTATGTTCTCTGTGAATTATATAGAACTGAATTATATAACATTTTGCCTCAGTTTCTTTTTTTTTTTTTATTTCTCTCCTATGTGTTAAAACCCTGAAGTAATATCTCAACATGAAATTAAATGCCAGATTTCCTTTAATTTGGTTAATGTATCTGAAACAAAAAGGTCAGTGTTGAAATGAGAAATTGTTTAGTTTATGTAAAACTAATCTAAATCAAGTTTGAACTGTCAGAACGTTACTAGACTCGACTCACCATGTCAAACTCAACTGAGCACAATGAGAAAGTCCCAATTTTGGGTCTTTATACAAAGTTATCACAAAAAGATGTGGAAATACTTATAAGGGTAAAGCTTTAGCTAGATCAAGGTAATCACAAATACATAAAGAAGCATTCAAATGGAAAAGAATGTTAAAGGATTGAAAGCAGAAACCGTGGACTTTTAATGATGAACAAAAGTGGGGCGAGTATGACCACACTATTGTGCATTTTAATGGAATATTGTGCAATGGAATTACATTTACTGTTGTAAATGTAATTAATGTCTGGATGAGGGGTGAATTTGGTCTTGATTTATGAATCTATTAGACAAGTTTATACTTTATAGACCAGCAGAAGTGGAAAATGAGCATACATTTTAAAAGCTGTAATCAGAAAATTTAAGCTTTAATACAATCTGTGATGTCTAATCTTTTAATGGCTGAGCTTCAAATCTTTCAGAATTCAGATGGTACATGTTTTTGGAAACTCAAAGCTAGCAGGGTGCCATTGCCTTTCATTGCCAGAGACCTCAAAGTTGCTAACCAAATGTTTCCTGAAAACTTTTTGGAGACTGTGTCATCCATAGCAATGTGTCTTGTTCTTATGTCTAGTGAGATGGCACTCCAGCTTGTAGGTTACTGAGATAGGACAGAACAGCAGTCAGTAAAGTTGTACACTGAGAAATTGGGGGGAAGGGGGTGGTGGCAAAAGCAATGGAATCTAAATATGTCTTGACACTTGTGAAGTTGCATATAATAATAAATAAACTGTAACAAGTGGCCTTAGTCTTTACAATTCAGTCCAACCGCGTACTACAGTATATTCACTATACCTGGCGTCGTCAAACCAAGAAAATACCATCTTGGTATTGTTTATGTATCCTGAATAATTTTAGAAGCTCTTATAATACAAACTACTTCCACTTTTTTAAGTTTTTAACCTCCATTTTACTATATTTTTTATGCACAATTCCCCTTAAGTAATGCCCCGGTTAGGCCTTTACTATTTAATCCCCCTCCCCCCAAAAAAGGCAAGATTCCAAATTGACCGTATTTGCTTCAAGGTTATTGTCTTGGTGTAAGCAGTGTTCTGTGATCTCTCAGGGCTTTACTGACACAACAGAACAGCTAGGATATCAATCTTTAAGCAGTTGAGGGAAAGGGAAATCTTGTCTTAGGACAGTGCAGTTGAGCAGTCTAAAAATTATCTTTAGAGTAAATGCTTTGGTTAAAGCTGTTCTCTGAGTTCAGATCTTGCATTAACTAATTTGTATTGCTTAGCAAACAGTTATAATGCGATTTTCTTACAAAGCCTCCTGGTTATTTCAAATTTTCACTGAACTTTGTGTTTTAGTGCAGACATGAAATGAGTGGTAATGTACAGCTACACAATATTATTGTTGAAATTGGTTGATGTCAGTTTTGCTGTAAGAAGGAATAAACGATATCTCTCTCTCTCCCTCTCTCTTTTTCTTTTTGTCTCTCTCAACATTTGCCTTTGTGTAATCTCAGTAAATAAGAACTGAGAGTAGGCAAAATAACAGAAATGCCTTGAAGGGGTACCAGTGCCAGCGAGTAGAAGGGGGGTTAAAAGGTGACCTGGGTAAATTGTCCACCCTAGAGAACAGTTCAACAGGACATTTTAAAGAAACAAATATCACAGGTCACTTTGGTAAATTAATCCAATAGTATTTCTTAAGATAGAAAAAAAACCACTAAATGTTATCTGTGAAATTAAGGTTTTTATGATTGCCATAACTAGACACCAGGCAGATTCATGTAATTTACCCAAATATTACATTGTATCTATGTCACTGTTATGCTTATACTGGCGTTCAAAAAATTCCAGCTATCAAAAAAAAAAAAAAAAAAACACTGCGAAGATGTTATGTTATGTTAGCATAAAATGATTGCAAACGATTGTTGTTTTTTTTTGTTATTTAGTAAAAACGTCTAAGGTAATAGCCATGATTACAATGTAACCCTGGGGTTAATTAAGTGTTGAAGCAATATTTATAGTCTAGACACATTTTCTATAGAACCATTCCTGTAAAATAATTGAATGCGTGGCTTAAATTATTAGTCACAATAGTCTTAGCGGCACACATCAACGTGTTTAAAACTAGAAAAAGTAACATTTGAAGTTACTTTAGTTACATTTAAACAAAAATAGACTTTTATAACATGAACATCAGCAAGCGCTTCAGCAGTGCAGTTGAAACCTTAAATCTCATATGAATGCACTTTTGATATCATCTTGCCTAAAAATGGCATCACAAGCTTAATTTTCAAATAATATTTTTTGAGTTGCAGCCTGACCAAACTGGGAAAATATCTCTTTATAAAATGTATACTAAACTGCCTGAAAAGTAACTGTTTATAACTATCCTAGTTCAATTTTTCAAAGTAACTGTAACGAGTTACAATTTTGTTAATGTAACTAACAGTTTACTTTTTAAACATTCTGAAAGGTGTGTGTGTGTGTTTTATGGTAAATCACTAACTCTAGCTGCATGTATATTAAAAGTAGGATTATAACTATTAATAGATTCTCTAGATAAAAGGGAATTGCTGTAATTGCAGCTGGTCCACCTGCATCTTTCTCATTTTTCAAACAGTCATTTTCAGGTTTTATAACCACAGTACTGCAAGGTACTGGGAACATGTAAGACAAGACAAATTTATCTTGGGTTTATTATTTTATTTTCTACTGAATCCAAAGATTTATAGAAAATGTTCTATGGACAAAGAATTTCCAACTGCATGCCTTACAGTAGGTTTAGTAAGCTTCTACCAATGCCAGTATACATATATCTCTTGCACATAACATTTGTTTTCATTCCAAACAGCAAGTGTTCTTTTGTGCTAAGCAGCAATGCTCACACAGTAAATAAAGGTACAGTAGTTACATCTGGTATTGCTTTGTCATTAGATTCAAGTATTAAAGTGCCATTTGCTGTAAGTACACAGTATTGTGTGAGTAAACGATAACTTTCATAATGCTGCATAAAATAACAAACGCACATAACTGCACCAGGCCAGCATGCAGCCTGTAAGCTTACTGTACATTATGAAGCCAGTGCTTAAAGATTATCTGTCCACGCAGGAAATGAGTCATTTAGATTAACAGTAATCTGATTACTTTGAAGTATAAATTGTAGTATATATGGCTATACTGTACAAATGGGTTAACAGGCTGGCTTTGTAAATAGCATTTTTCATCTGATTGGTCAATGTAGGATTATTAACTGAAAGATACTTATGAGATTTAGTCCAAATTCTGAAAGCATGGCAGCTGTACAGCCAAATGAGTACTTTATTTGACTCATTGTAATAGTGAATATATATATAGTACTGTGCAAAAGTTTTAGGCAGGTGTGAAAAAATGTTGTAAAGTAAGAATGCTTTCAAAAATAGACATGTTAATAGATTATATTTATCAATTAACAAAATGCAAAGTGAGTGAACAGAATAAAAATCTACATCAAATCCATATTTGGTGTGATCACCGCCTTCAAAACAGCATCAATTCTTCTAGGTACACCTGCACAGTCAGGGATTTTGTAGGCATATAGTCAGGTGTATGATTAAACAATTATACCAAACAGGTGCTAATGATCATCAATTCAATATGTAGGTTGAAACACAATCATTAAGTGAAACAGAAACAACTGTGTAGGAGGAATAAAACTGGGTGAGGAACAGCCAAACTCAGCTAACAAGGTGAGGTTGCTGAAGACAGTTTACTGTCAAGTCATACGCCATGGCAAGACTGAGCACAGCAACAAGACACAAGGTAGTTATACTGCATCAGCAAGGTCTCTCCCAGACAGAAATTTCAAGGCAGACGGGTTTCCAGATGTGCTGTCCAAGCTCTTTTGAAGAAGCACAAAGAAACAGGCAACGTTGAGGACCACAGATGCAGTGGTCGGCCAAGGAAACTTACTGCAGCAGATGAAAGACACATCATGCTTACTTCCCTTCGTAATCGGAAGATGTCCAGCAATGCAATCGGCTCAGAATTGGCAGAAAACAGTGGGACCCTGGTACACCCATCTACTGTCCGGAGAAGTCTGGTCAGATGTGGCCTTCATGGAAGACTTGTGGCCAAAAAGCCATACCTCCGACGTGGAAACAAGGCCAAGCGACTCAACTATGTATGAAAACACAGGAACTGGAGTGCAGAAAAATCGTAGCAGGTGCTCTGGCCTGATGAGTCAAAATTTGAAATATTTGGCTGTAGCAGAAGGCAATTTGTTTGCCGAAGGGCTGGAGAGTGGTACACGAATGAGTGTCTGCAGGCAACAATGAAGCATGGTGGAGGTTCCTTGCAAGTTTGGGGCTGCATTTCTGCAAATGGAGTTGGGGATTTGGTCAGAATTAATGGTCTCCTCAATGCTGAGATGTACAGGCAGATACTTATCCATCATGCAATACCATCAGGGAGGCATCTGATTGGCCCCAAATTTATTCTGCAGCATGACAATGACCCCAAACATACAACGAAAGTCATTAAGAACTATCTTCCGTGTAAAGAAGAACAAGGAGTCCTGGAAGTGATGGTATGGCCCCCACAGAGCCCTGATCTCAACATCATCGAGCCTGTCTGGGATTACATGAAGAGAGAGAAGCAACTGAGGCTGCCTAAATCCACAGAAGAACTGTGGTTAGTTTTCCAAGATGTTTGGGCCAACCTACCTGCCGAGTTCCTTCAGAAACTGTGTGCAAGTGTACCTAGAAGAATTGATGCTGTTTTGAAGGCAAAGGGTGGTCACACCAAATATTGATTTGATGTAGATTTTTCTTCTGTTCACTCACTTTGCATTTTGTTAATTGATAAATATAAACTATTAACATGTCTATTTTTGAAAGCATTCTTACTTTACAGCATTAAAACTAGCATAAAACAGTACTGTGTGTGTGTGTATGTATGTATGTGTGTATATGTGTATGTGTGTGTGTGTGTGTGTGTATATATATATATATATATATATATATATATATATATATATATATATATATATATATATATATATATATATTTTTAAACTTTGTATTTTCATTTAGTTTTATGATGTAGTATGGCAAATGTATTAATGCGGACCTATAATCCACTTCTGTGTTTTGAAAATAAAAATATTAAATCAATGATTTGCATTATTTTGTAAAAGTAGGCCTACATTTTCACCAGATGTCTTTTTTTCATATCATTCCTGGTTTAGAATCTTATAGAGATTGACTATATATTTTTTCTGTTCCTTTCAGACTCAAGCAAGCAGGTATTTTGTCCAGGGGAATGTATTTGATGTAGTCTCTTTTGGTTTTGTCTCAGAATTTATATCCATTAAAAGATCTGCAGCATGGTTCCTTAATCTTGTCACTGTTATGAAAGAGAAAAAGTAGGTCCCAGGCTATTTATCTTGGAAGGTCAACATACAGCATGAAGCATGCAATGAAAAGAAACAAGTAATTTTAAATGAGATGTGGCATAGAGCTGAAGATGCAGTGACTGTGTCCAACCTAGTACAGTAAAGTACCTAATGTACTGCAACCTCTACCTGAAACACTAATGGCACTTAGTTTTAGAAACTTAAACAGTCAGTGCTTTGTTATATTTTGAACATAGTCGCCATTTAAGAAGTATGCACAAAAAAAAAAAGGGCTAGTTTATTTTAAAAAGCAAATGTAATACCATGTGTGAGCGGAGTGGTGTGTGCCTATTTTGTCTGCAGCGGGAATCACAAACAGTGGAGCGGAATGAAAGAAAGATCCCAGCAGAGGATATTACCAGTGGTGAACGAAATTGTATCACCGCTCCGCTCACATTATCAGCTCGTAACCGAAGACATGGTATTGGAGATGTCATTCTTAGTGGATATTTTAGGGGAGGCGGGAGGGGGCATACACATTTCAGGGGTGGTTCCCACCATCCCTCACCTCTTTGACGTCGTCACTGATCCCTAAGCCACCCTTTTGACACGACTCATTTATGGTCAAGAAGACTTATTATGAACAAAATAATGGAACCTGCTGACAGGTTAATATGTAGTACAAAGGTCTTGCCCTCTGCCTGTCAAACTGCTTGCCGATGTACACTCTTGATAACCCTGCCACATGTGCAGAATTCTAAAGCGTACAACCCAAGCCAGTATAAATAAATGCTGTCCATTAGGTTTTTCATTCTTAAATCGTTTTGCTAATCATTTGACAAGTGTCATCAGTTCATTGTTTTTCTCAAGTGTTTTCTTAACAGTATGTGAAAAGTAGGTGTTTGCTTCAGTGAGAGTGACCTCTATCTATAATTATTATTCTGCTGTATTAATGCTAACAGATGGACAAGGTTTAGAATTTCCACTGTCCTGGGGAGAGGCGCCTAAATTAAATATTGGAGGAAGCTGTCATTGTGCAGTGTTTCCCCACAGAGATCCAACTCTGAATGTGTCATTCTTTTCAGGCCCTGTCAGGTTGCTTTTGCATGAGAACACTTGCTTTCCTCATTTTGAAAATAACAAAACTTTTATATGTAAAGTACATCAAATTAAATTTTTTACATTCCAAGACTTTGCAAATTCCTTTTCGTTGAGAGATAACTAGTTAAACCAGCCTTCGACTTTGTGTGAACAGATACATTTTGAGCAGAAAAACGCCACAGGCAATGTGTTTGCATTAGACAGTACTTGCATGCCCTCATCTCTCAAGTCACTGTACTCTTTTTCAAAGAAAATGTGTGTGGTCACATATTATATTGCAGGAACAAACCTGAATTATGTTGTGTATTTAAAAAAAAAAACTATTTGCTGAAAAATAAAAATTTTTACATCAGTAACACCAGAGTTGTACTAATCAGTGATACACTATAAAGTCAGTTTACTTGCTCTAACTGGTGATATAGAAGTACCGTATAGCTTTGAATTGACTTTTAATTAAATAATGTTTGAAGTCTGTTAAACGTATTTCAACTGTTTCTAGGTTGTTCTCATTATTGAAAGCACGGTTTAACCTTGGAGGATGTTTAGGAACATTCTTCAGAATGTGACTAGGGCCCACTGATGATTCTAATTTTGTCTTTACAGCATTGTTGGGGGTTTCTGTATTGTTTTGACCATATGCAAAGATCACAACTAGCACTGTAGTATTAGTACTAGTAGTAACACATCAGGAGTCCTATTCCTTGAACAGGACCACCTTTAACATCCCCTTCACTTTTAATTTAGGACTACAGTTGTACTTCATTCAGAGCCAAGATGGTTAAATTTGTTGAAGTAGATGGTCCAAATAACTCCTACAGTACAGCGTCATTGATAGTTGGCTATAGTTTTAAAGGTAAAGTGTCTATGTAGATTTTCTTTTATCAAGATGACTCACACTACCAGCTGGGATTTTTTTTATTATTTTCTTTTTTTGCAGGCCATAACATCTCTAGTACAGGAAACTCCATCTAATGCTTCCTCCTGGGCTTTCATTGTTAATGAGGAAAAGACTGTGTGAAGAAAAATCAACAGTCTGGGCTGATTATAATGATTTACACTTCAGTGAAAAATGTTATGTTCTCTTTCTTGTTATATTAATACTGTAATGGGTTTACTCTAAGTTCACTTCTATTAATAGATTTAGACCCAAAAACAAAGTTATTAACATTTTCTTGACAGATATAGAATTGAAAGTGTATATATATATATATATATTATATATATATATTATATATATATATATATTATTTTTTTTTTTAATGATAAATGTACTATTGTGGAATTTTTTGATTGGTTAATACAGTATATGTACAGGGGTCTATTTTAATGATCTAAATAGCTACATATCTCAATACAGCTCCCCTAAAACTAGAAACTGAATTATCACAGTCATTCCACAGTGTTTTGTCTGTGTTTTTAATAACAGGGGCAATAATTCACCCTTGGAAACGCCAGTCTTTATCAATAAAACCCTCATGTATTTTGTTGAACAGTACAGTAGTTGTCCAAAGTGTTAACAACATTAAACTGTTTTTCTTAGTGCAAATGCAGCTACATATTATATTATGTTATATTAAACCCTCCTTTGTCGGAAAGGAAATAACTTGCCCGTCTCTACAATGATGTATGATTAACTTTGTTAAAAGTGTGATTCACTTTTTCTGAGGTACATTGCTTGTGAAGTAAGTAATGTCATTTGTAGTGAGTGATAAGTGTTTTGATCTACTGTCTGACAGTCAAAGAGACATTAAATGGAAAATCTGTCAACACAGTTTTTCTTCTTTTTTTCTGGGCTGTATGTTTTATTTGCCATTCACAGCAAAGATTGCAAATGTTTATGAATGGGCAGAATGACAGGGACAAACTGTCAGGGTGTGACATTCAGATTCTAAGAAAGTGTTTTTTACTTTGGAGAGATTTTGCCCACTGGATTTAGGAAAACTTGTCATTCTCCTTATCAAATCTCAAAAGCATTGTATCATTTTGCAAACAAACATTGTTTTCCAGTTCCTTATGCTTTCAATCTTTGAATTCCTGCCTGGAAAGTTGGATCTGATAAGGTGGGCAGATTTCTACAGTTTGCAGCTTTTTTACAGCTAAATCCAGGCATATTCATTTTGTTCAGTTTTAGCCAAACAGTATTCATTAAAAAGCATTCATACATGGCTTGCATAAGATTTGCATCTCTAGCTGTTGTGAAGAAATTTAGTCAAATTAAAACTGAACTTTGTTTTATTTTTTCCTTCCTTCTAAAGGTTATCACTTTCTACACAATCATAGAACCCTTGTATTGCTTGATTAAAACCACATAATTCACAGTCCTGTGTTGAAATAAGCATCAGATCTTTTTTTAATGCTGAATGTCGATTTTTTCTTTTATTCATAACATGATCGTTGAAAAAAGACAACCAAGAGAAGTAAAATACATTTTGTTGGCTGCAATAATACACCAAAGCGAAACAAATCATCCGCATGAAGGGAGATTTTGAATTTGAGAATCTACCGCTGTAGATATTTCCACATTATCATAAACCGTTTGGGATGCCAACTTTTGTATGTTCAGTTTTATAAAAACTCAACAGAAATATTTAACAGTAACCTTCACTTTGACAAGTGACCTAAGCTTGTGGTCTCTAGATAAGAAAGGCCCAGTGATTTGGATATTAGCTTTATACTCTGTGACACAACTGTATTTTTTGGCTTAATCCTCTAAATCAAGTTTGAACTTGGGTATCGTACCTGAAAAAATTAAACCCATTTGTAGCAGAAATTTAACAAAGCTGCCAGGTCAGATGTTTTGAATCACATATTTTCAACAGATCAATAACAGAATGGAAGGGAGAAGGAAGTAAGTAATAGAGACAGCACCCCTGGTGTTTGGCTTGTGTATGACAATGGGCAAGCACATTTATTTCTTGGCATAATGACTGGCTAAGGATGCCCACTACTGGAGAAAATAGTAAGGGGTAGAGTAAACAAATGCAACACTGTTAGCATCATTTTAAGAATGCTTTGCAGTGTAGTTGTTATTTGCGCTTTAGCCTTAAATGAATATGTAATTCTGGGCATTCCTGCAGAAATTCGCAAAAGCAGGGTGGAGATGAGAGTGCAAATGAGGGATCAAAAATATTGTAATGAGATGTACTAAAGTGGGGCAGTTGCGACACTTACAATTGCAGCAGTTTGTTAAGAACTTTTGAAAGCATGTTTTAAACAGTCACAACTGTTGCTGGCATTTCCCAGTCCATTTCTCTCGTGTGTTGCCAGTTGTGCTCAATGTAGTTTTGAGATGAACAACCAAGTATCTCATTTTCACTAAAGTCGGTGTGTACTTACAAGCCGCTATTTTATTTGAAAAAATGTTGCACAATTTTTGCTAGAGATCTCACTGAGATGAAGCAAATTATATTTTAAATGGTATATTGTGGCTCTCTTCATTAACATATTTTTTTCTTAGTAACGAAAATGAAAATTGCGGTATGTTTGCACTGCGACTGACCCATCTTAGTACATCTACCCCTAAATCTTTTTCAGCATTTGAATCTGAGGTGCTGTAGCTGCTTCTCCCTGGTCATTCATCTATGTATGGACGTCAAATGGTGATGACAGATGATTGTCAGACCAATGTTCTGTTGAACCAGATGGTACTCTAGCATTTAGTAACGAAACGGGAAATAATCAGAATGTTTTCTCAATGCACTAAAAACAAGGAGATTAAAAACAAAACCTGACCTAGGTACTGTATAGTTGAGACCTCATATCCTGATTTGAATATAGGCCTAAAAAATAAAAAAAATTCTGAAAAAGCCTTGAAGAATATGAGACCGGGGGAAGTTGAGACATTTTTTGGGAAAACATTGCGTATAGGACAAATTATGCATACAGAAGGCCGAAACTTTTCATCATGCATAACTTTGGTTTGTGCTTGTTTTACAAACAGTATGGGTTGACAGTCAAAGTTTAATAAATTTGTTAAAAATAACTTTTAGAAAAAGTAATCAAGTGACTCAGTTTAGCCCATGCATGGGGCAAGTTGAGACACTATTGAATAAACATGAAATTGGCAACATTATTTCAATAAAAAAAAAAAATATATATATATATACATATTAATGTACTGTTATGTCGTTTATTAATAAGTCAATAATGTTTATAAGTAGAAGTCTTGAACTTGTTTTACACATTAAAAAGACAGTGGCTGGAATTTTGTCTTCCTTTGTTGCTTGCCACTCTGCTGTTTTCTTGTTTTTTTTATTTTATTTAGTTTTTCCCCGATGCTTAGCAGCTACTTTCTCGGGTGTATCCATCAAGAGCCAACTTTTGCCTGGTTTGCAACACCCACCCTTCCTTCGTGGACTAGCATTAGGGAGAGGGCAGATAGCCTCTGGAGTAATGTAGCTACTGAACATGGCAAAGGCTGACGGCTGGGCAGTGGACATGGCAGAGGCTGAAGGCTGGGCTGATGCTGTGGCAGAGAATGAAGGCTGGGTTCATGACGTGGCAGAGATTGAAGGCTGGGCAGAGAACGTGGGAGAAGTACAGTCGTGGAAAAGTACAAAGCAGTTAGAAGTAGTTTGAAAGCAGGTTCACAACTGCAGAAGCTAAACTAAACTTTAAAAATAAATAAATAAATAAATAAATAAATAACATGGTCTTCATGCCAGTAATCTGTGACACCTGCACTGTGGGAAATCCGAGAAAACCCAGCAGAGCTAAACCAAGTGTGTGTAAGGTGCCGCACGATCGTGGACTTGCTTAAACTAGTAAGTATGCTAGAAATGGAGCTGCAGGAAATGAGACAGCAACAGGATCTTGAGGAGCTGGCACACCCATAATTCATGGAAGTCTGCACCACCCCTAACAGACTGAAAGCCACCAGGGAGATAGAAGAGGGTCAAAACAGCTGGGTTCAGGTAGGCAGAAGCAGGGGAAAAAAATAAACTTTGTCAAACACAACCACCAGAAATCAAAACATCCAACTAATTTGAGCCACTTGAAAATTTAGATGATAAAAACGAACATCAAGAGAACGAAAGAAACAACATCCAGGACCCTATTAACAGTGGTGGCCAGACAGCAAAAAGGGAGGTCATGATTGTTGGGGACTCCATATTGAGAAACACAGCAAGTTCAGTTTGCAGTTTGGACCCCCTTACTACAACAGTGTGCTGCCTTCCAGGAGCCTTTGTCATGCACATCACTGAGAACGTGGACAGGCTCCTAGAACGAACAGGAGACGAGGTAGTAGTCGTCCACATCGGTACAAACAACATTGGAAGAGACAGACCAAAATCCCTGCAAAACAAATTCAGAGAGCTAGGAAGGAAATTAAAAGACAAGACCAAAACTGTGGTATTTTCTGGGATACTACCGGCACCTTGCAAAAGGAGCATATGGACAGCTGGAAATAATTAATCTAAACGTGTGGCTGAAGATGTGGCGCACACGGGAAGGCTTCACCTATCTTAATCATTGGACCACATTCTAAAACAAGGACTATCTATATAGGCGGGATGGACACCACTTAAATAAAAAGAGAACCAATCTACTTGGAGAAAAGATCCTCGAGCAGGTTCAGAAGCACTTAAACTAGAAAGGAAGGGGGGAGAAATCAACAAAAAAACAGAAGGGAGACCGCATCAAAACAAGGGCAACAACTCAGGTAAGACAACCATTAAATGTATTTATCTAAATGCTAGAAGTATCAGAAACAAAATGTTAGAACTTGAAGCTACTGCACTAACAAGTAACTATGATGTGGTAGGTGTTACAAAAACTTGGTTTCTGAGAGTGATGGGGACGAATATAATATTAGTGTGTAAACACTTTATAGGAAAGACAGACAGGACAAAAGAGGCAGATGGGTAGTGCTATATATAAGAAACAGTCTTGAAGCCAAGGTGTTAAATCTGGACAAAGAATAAAGCCGAATCAATATGGGTCAGAATAATGGACAAAAATTCAAAGGGCATAATAATAGGAGCATGCTATAGACCGCCAGATTCAGACAGTGAGCAAAATAATCTGTTATACAATGACATTAGAAATGTGTGTAGCAAAGGAGAAGCCATACTAATGGGGGATTTCAACTTCCCCCATATAAAATGGGAAAACCTGGTGGGTAGCACGAAGGATGAAATTGAAATGGTGGAAATGACAAATGACTGCTTCCTAACACAATTTGTCAAGGCACCGACTAGAGGGGAGGCATGCTTGATTTAGTCTTTTCAAATAACGAAGACAGAATAACTAAAACAGAGGTCAGAGAACCACTGGCAAACTCAGACCACAACATGGTCTCATTTGAAGTGATTTTTAAAACCCCAAAAGTAATGACTAAAGCTAAGGTTTACAATTTTAGAAAGGCAAACTATGAAGGTATGAAACAGAGACTAACAGAAGTAGATTGGAGTAAAATAGAGAAAACATCCACAGAAAAAGGATGGCTGTTTTTTTTTTTTTTTTTTTTTAAGTGTAGTACTAGAGTCGCAAAACAATTACATCCCAAAAGTAGACAAATCTAAATCTAAAACTAAAATTGCCAAAATGGTTTAATAGATCAATTAAAAAAAAATAAAAATCTGTGGAAAAAGGCACTTTACAGAGTGTTTAATAGGGACCAAAAACAAAGTACAGAGAAAAGTACTTGGAACTGCAAATGCAAGTCAAACAAGAACTTAGAAAAGCCAAGGGAGAGGTAGAAATGAACATTGCTAAGGGAGCTAAAACCAATTCCAAAATGTTTTTCCAATATTATAACAGCAAGAGAACATTCAAAGAGGAGGTTAAATGTCTAAGAGATACAAATGGCAAAGTCATAGATGAAGAGACAATAGCAAATATATTAAATGATTACTTTTCACAAGTTTTTACAAAGGAGGATATGGACAACATGCCCTACATGTCGACCTGTTCCTATGCATTTTTAAATAACTTTAGCATAACTGAGGCAGAAGTGTTAAAGGGACTAGGAGCCTTAAAATAAACAAATCCCTTGGGCCGGATGAGATCCTCCCAATAGTAGTCAAAGAAATTAAAGAAGTTATTTACAAACCACTAACCAAGATCATACAACAGTCTCTTGACATGGGTTGTACTGACAGACTGGAGAATTGCAAACGTAATACCGATCTACAAAAAGGGAAACAAAACTGAACCAGGTAACTACAGACCAATAAGCTTGACTTCTATTATATGTAAAATTATGGAAACTATACTAAGATCCAAAATGGAAAATTACCTCTATGGTAACAGTATCATGAGAGACAGTCAGCGCTGTTTTAGGAAAGAGAGATTGTGTATAACTAACCTGCTTGATTTTTTTGAGGATGCATCATCGACTGTGGATAATTGCAAAGCATATGACATGGTTTAGATTTCCAGAAAGCTTTTGAAAAAGTCCTGCATAAAAGATTCATTCTCAAACTGAACGCAGTAGGGAGTCAAGGAAATACATGTATGTTGATTAGGGAATGGTTGACATGTAGAAAACAGAAATTACTGATTAGAGGAGAAACCTCAAATTGGAGTGAGGTAACCAGTGGTGTATCACAGGGATCAGCATTAGGTCCTCTGCTATTCCTAATTTACATTAATGACTTAGATTCTGGTGTAGTAAGCAAACTTGTTAAATTTACAGATGACACAAAAATAGGAAGAGTGGCAAACACTGTTGCAGCAGCAAAGGTCATTCAAAATGATCTAGACAAGATTCAGAACTGGGCAGACACATGGCAAATGACATTTAATAGGGAAAAGTGTAAGGTACTGCATGCAGGAAATAAAAATGTGCATTATAAATATCATATGGGAGATTCTGAAGAAATTGAAGGAGGAATCTATGACAAAGACCTAGGAGTTTTTGTTGACTCAGAAATGTCTTCATTTAGATGTGGAAAACTATAAAAAAGGCCAACAAGATGCTTGGATATATTGTGAAAAATGTTGAATTTAAATCAAGCGAAGTAATGTTAAAACTTTACAATGCATTAGTAAGACCTCATCTAGAATATTGTGTTCAGTTCTGGTCACCTCGCTACAAAAAAAATATTGCTGCTCTAGAAAGACATGCCTGTTTTTAAAAGGCATGTCATATGCAGACAGGCTAAAAGATTTGAATCTATTCAGTCCTGAACAAAGAAGATTATGCAGCGACCTGATTCAAATATTCAAAATTCAAAAAGATATTGACATGTCGACCCAAGGGACTTTTTCGACCTGAAAACAGAAACAAGGACCAAATGGAGATTAGATAAAGGGGCATTCTGAACAGAAAATAGGAGGCACTTTTTATACAGAGAATTTTGAGGGTCTGGAACCAACTCTGCAGTAATGTTGTTGAAGCTGACACCCTGGGATCTTTCAAGAAGCTGCTTCATGAGATTCTGGGATCAATAAGCTACTAACAACTAAATGAGCTCCTTGTTTGTAAATTTTCTTGTGGTCTTATGTGGCAAAGGCTGAAGGCTGGGCAGAGGACGTGGCATAGATTGAAGGGCACTGAGTGGGAGGTTCAGTATCAAGAGGCCTGTTTGTTACCTCACTAGGCATAAATTCATGGGCCCCAAAAATGTCCCTGTTGAAGAGAACTATTCCAGTAACATGGAATCCTGACATGATGTGGGTTGGTGTCAAAGCCAGAGGGTAGGCATAAGCATAATACTTGAGATATTGTAAATTGAAAGCATTTTCCCCAGATTCTTTTTCACCCAGCAGTCTGCTGCAGTGTTCATATGTTTTTTCAGGGGGCCGTATATGGTTCTGTCTAATGCCTGCAGTTTGTGCGATGTGTGTGGAGGTAAAGTGAGCATGACAACACCATTATCTTTAGCACAGTCCAAGGCATCAATGGACAGGTGAGATTGGTAGTTATCCAGGATGAGAAGGATTGTTTTTTCCTTTGAACAACTTGTGGAATTGACAAGGTGGTGCATGTATTTCAGGAAGTTTTTCTCTTCAATCCATCCAGATGGATTTGCTCCTCCAATGCAACCTGCCAGCCCATCAAGAACAAAGGTGTCTTGGAATTTTTTTTGTGGAAAGATGAACAGATGTTTTGGTGGAATTGATGCTCCAACACCATTCACATTACAAACTACTGTGACAAGCTGCCCCCTCTCCGCTGATGTCATTTTGTCCACTTGTTTGGAGCCACAAACAGCAATGATTTGGTTTGATGTCTGGACGGTCGTGATTCCTTTCTCGTCAAGATTGTAAACCGAGCCAGAATCAAAATGTTAATTGTCTAGGACACCTGCCAGGTTGTTAAAAAACAAGTCGTCACTGTGTCGATTAAATACTGTTGCCCGAGCCAACGAAATTGCCTTCCGTAAAGACAGCTCTGGATTCCTTACCAAAAAGCCGAAAAACCAGTCCTCACCCGCAAGATAAACAGTATTTAAAATTTATACAAATTCAGATGTGATATTACTGAAATATGTAAAAAGATAAAATATATATATATTTTTAAAAGAAAGAAAATTAACTTAATGTGTCAGTGCCTGCCATTCCATTTTCCCGCCAGCCTGGTGGGTAGGCCTGTGCCAGACTTGTTGTTCCTGATTGCAAGCTCAGCTGCAAGTTTTCTTACTTTTTTGGTTGTCAGTCCATAGTAAGCTTGAGAGGCCTTAGTTAGGTACTCCACTAGGCTGGCTGCTGCTTCCAGATTAAGCACCATCCTGTGCTTGGTGTGTCCGACACTTAGCTCAGCTTCAGTGGACATTTGTAATTTTTTTACATGTCTTCCCAATGTGTTTTTTAAATCTATGCCATACATACAGGCAGCCTCTCTTAACTCTAATTCCTTCTCTACAACTCGTTCATCTGCAGTTATTACCAGATGTTTTGAAACCTGCCCTTGTACCTCTTTTCTTTTGTAATTTCTAATTTCTAATCCTGTCCAGGACTGCTGATGTACATTTCTAGGTGTAACCTGCCTTAGGTATGTAGCTGTTCTTTCTTGGTCTGTAAAAGCAAATATAACAAAACTACTACTACTAAACTACAACTAATAATAGTAAATATGTTGTATTTTGCTGTTTTTCAAAATTTTAGACAATTGTATGTCTTTACCATGAATGAAAAAATAAATGTGGAATTCAGTTAAATTAACTTTTATTTTATAACACCTTTCCATGGTGAACACCATCTCAGTGTGCTTTACAAAGCCAGGTTAGGCCTACAGTAAGCAGAGTAATTATACAGTACAATCATTATTTAAAACAGCAGGAGAACATATATAAATAACAGATTTTAAAAAATGAAATGGAAAACACAATGGAATCATGTGTGAGTGCCTTTCACAGTAACAGTATTTAATATCCCAGATTATTATTATTATTATTATTATTATTATTATATTATTATTATTATTATTATTATTGTTGTTGTTGTTATTATTATTATTTTATTACTAGGCCTATTATTTATTGTTACTGGGTAAGTTGAGACATGTCAGACATGTCCCCCTTATCAGTAAATTTTGTAGGCTTTCAGGGCCAAAACATATTTTACCTTTTCGATAAATACAGTAGTTAACTTAGCAGGTGCTGTATTTGTTTGGCTATGAGTAAAAATATCAATTGAGCAAATTATTTCAGGAAGTGAAAAACAAAAGTTTGACAACTTGAAAATGACGTACCTTAAAGCTTCCACACACACAGGGAGGGTTAATCACATGACAATTCTACTACAACTGTTGTCATGGAAGCATTGCATCATGGGACAGGAAGTTATAATTGGTGTCTCAATTTCAACTAGCCCCGGTCTCTTCTACCATTTTTTTTGTTTAATTATGCAAATTTGAGTTTATACCATTAATAAAGCAGAATTTTAAAGATTAAACATTAAACTACATGTACTTGGAAGTACTGAAGCAATAGTGCCTGACCCATCGATGAAGGTTTATAGGGGGAACACTTTTTTTTTTAAGCAGAATAGAGAGATACAGTGAACTCTATGCATAGCATATGTTGGTATAGTTTGATGCTGGGGTTTCAGGTAACCTGTTTTATGCAGAAATTCTCCCTTTATTATCTCATTATTATCACCATGCTGTGGCTGTCAGGTTTATACTTGGCATTATCAGTATTATTCCTTGACAAAAATAACCTTGGCCTCTTGAAATTCATTTGTGTACTCCAGAGTGCTTATCCTAGCATAAACCGGGGTGACTATGCTACTCACATCACAGCTATGGAAGGATGGATGGTGAGAGAATTAAACATGTTATGAGAGAAACAGATGGGCATAGGAGGTCCTTCACCACCCCCTGTCAGTCTCAGCGAACATTTTTAAACACTGCAATTCATAAATAGAATTGGCACCTTGCTTGTAACTGTGGGTTTGACAGATTAAGGACAGGGAGAGGTGGATAGGCTTATAGACTATTTTGATTGAAAATATCAGTAGTTATTTTATTGTATTTTGTTCACAAAACTTGTTTTATGTTTATGAATCCTTGAAATAATTTTCTCAGTTTTGTTTTGTTTAATGTAATATCTCATCTTGGTTTGACCACAATTTACGAGTACAGAAACTGCAATAGAGACAGCTAATAACAATCTCTTAACTGGAAAGATTGCTTTGCAACTTTGTTTTGCAGTTAGATTTGTGACATGATAATCTGTTCCAGGTTTCTGCTGAATTTGAAACTCAATTAAATCCCAGTAATGGTATTGATATATTTATGTCACTGATGCTGTTGTGTTTTTTTAAAAACAGCTCACAAACTCATTGCAGTGGTATTAGGATTAGATCACGAAACATTTTATACACAGCTGTGCTTATTGATATCATCCAGTAAAAATGAACCACTCCAGGACACAATTGTTCAAGCCATATTCAGTTGTTACTTATATGTATATGTATGTGTGTGTGTGTGTACACAGACAATACCTCTCAGACTTGCCATTCTACTTACACTGTGCTATATATATATATATATTTACACTCTGTGATTCAAGATTTTGGATTATGTCAAAAATAATACTAGCGTTTCCCATTCATTTTAAAGGTATGAAGCGGCCATTGAGTCCGGATCACATCCTTGAAAATGGAAGAATGAGCACACCCTTTACAAACTGTATTGAACACAAGGAAGCAAACAATGGTCATCTGGATATGCAGATAACTCGGGATAAGAAGAAACTGCTTTACTCTCTGTGTGAAGTATGCAACATTCAACTGAACACCGCTGCTCAAGCTGGGGTCCATTACAATGGAAAATCTCACCTTAAACGTGTCAAACAGCTCAACAATGGAAAACTCCCAGCCAGCACAGCCCCAAGCTCTGCATTTCCCAGCACAAGCACAGGTATGTATGTGTGTGGAAATGATTACAACTACAATGAACAGATTTCCAATTAGCTCTAATTTAAAATAATTTGATCAGAATAGGGGAAAGTGAGTTTGACAGCCTAGGCTTTTATTGAATGAATGAAACTGAAATATAAAATCACTACTATTCATGTTACTTTGTACTAAGACAGTGCTTCTCAACTTTTTTTTTTTTTTTTTTTTTTAACTCACTCCCCACCTTTGCAATTATTTATTTTAGTTGGAGCCCCCCTTGACACAATAACGAGTTATAACTCACACATCAATCACAGTGAAGTGTATGCCCAAATTCCAGTACATCTTTACCCTGTGTACAGATTTCATGCATAGAACGCCACAATTGTTTGTTTATTTGTATATCTGGATACATATAAATACATAGGACAAGCTTTATTGTGTGACAATGCTAATATAGGTAAAATTAAGAGTGGTGCAGAATGAAATGGGAAACAAGCTATGCCAAAGTTGAATACCGAAAGTTAACTGTATTTCAGTGGTAAAATTTACAGTACTCAATTATTACTATTGCAAATTGAATTCTAAGCAGTCGCTTTATCAAGTAGGGATAGGAGAAGTGGTTTGGTGAAAACATGTGCACAACAATTAGCTATTCCTCTGCACTTCCAAACACCCAGTCTGCATTTTTGTACTTCGCTGAGCTTCCCTGAGCATTCCTGCAACTCCAGGCTCTTTTTAATGTTCATCGACTTCATGCAAGTTAATACTAGGCATTTTAAAGGAAGATTAAAGCTGTAAATGTCAGTACTATGCTGCTGGGGAGTTACAGTTTGTAGTTTGTAACACCTCCTCATTATGGGATAGTACAGAAACAGACAACACACATGCCTTCAGTTCAAAAATAGCAGAATGTAGAGCGACTACGCCAGTTTAGTGCGATAAGGCACACCTTTAGGCTGTTGAAGAAAATCAATTTTTTTGTAAAGTAACAACGTTGCTAACCAGCGAATAGAGGGGATATACATTTTTACAGAGCACAGTAACCGCATAATAAAAACAAAATACTATGGTCTTAAAACACACACAATGAGACATGGACGGACAGGACGAGACGGACCGGACCGACATCCCAATATAGCCTATTCTGTTTCACTTCCTAAATTCTGGTCGGTTACCGGCAGGCTAGAACTCTCAAGCCGCTCACGTTCATTATTCAACACCAGCATACAATCAGCCCAATACTTGGAATGCTCTATTTACTGGTCCGTTTCACTCTCTCTTACTCATCATTCCAAGCTCCAAATGCTGAGTTTCCCACTCATGCACAGACAAACACAAACCTGACGATTGCCATTCCGTTTCTAAAAACATAGGCTATTTATATTCAGGTGCAGAAATTGATCAATAATTCAATTTGTCGGTGCCCAATAAGGCAGATAAAAGGAAACAAGTGTAGAAGCCAACATAATGTGATACAAATCAATTATAAAGTGTCGGAAAACATAAAGCCTGCACTAATCAAATCCATAAATAACATTATAAATATAAATAACATACAAGTGCAAATTAAATGTGAACCAGGCATTCTTGATCCTGTTACATTAGTAACTGGCTGCCTGTGAGATATACAAAATCCCATATTCTCATATAAGGAACCAATGTGATAAAAACACATGCGGTACTGTACCAGTGATGTTGTATTTAAGGCTGTACCCACAGATGGCTTTTTGTTACATGTCTGTGTTTAGTGTATGTAAAAGAAAGATTACAATTGAGAAAACATAATTAACAAAGAGAGAGGTTGATTTTTGCATTCAAGTTATGGCTAAAACCCTCACTAGATGGCAGTATAAACATTTGGAATCGGACTTTACAATCTAAGCAGTTTAGTTATATCAAATAATACAGACCTATTGATGATAATGTAATGAAGCAGATATGTGAGAGTTTTTATATGCTGCTCTACAATAGTCTGGGGTAAAACATTTTCAGCTGGTATGTAGTGGGGCTTGATTTTGATTGTTAATCAGCTGTAGAGACAGACAGTCGGATAGCTTGGCGAGGTGGATTCAGAAAAAACAGGCACAGGATTTAGAAATTCTAGATTTGTTAAGTATTTTCATACAGATAATTCCGTTTGTTATCCCTTATTTAAGTATAGTTAACACTTGACCTACTTTTGCAGGAATGCAGTTTTCCAAAGTAAGAAAAGACCCACAGCCATTTCGGTAGCAGTTCAAAACCCAAACTATTTTGGTGCTGATAACTCCTCTGTATGAAATACGACTGCGATTAAGGAAGCAAAATTCTAGTTTGTAGTTATTGCTATAGCTTCAATATTTTAGTTTTAGTTTCCCTTGTCTTATTTATTAAACGTGTGGATTATACCAGACAATTAGAGTTAATGCCAAACGAGGGATCTGTAATCAGCAAAGCTGAAATGCATTCACTAGGTTTATATGCGGCTGGCTTTCAGAGCAATTTTGAAAATTGAAAATTGCATAAAAGCACATCCATTTAAAATATCACAAATAAGGTGTGTTATTTTAATACAATTACAATATGAAATAAACATAAATTGAGGATTTTTTTAATGGGATGTGCAGTAAGAAAAGTAATTGATCAGGATGCTGGGATTTATCATTTAACTTGCTGCACTCAAGATCGTTTAAAAACTCTTCAGTGGAAAAGGGGGTGGATTATAGTTTCTACGATCATGTTTCATTTGAGTGGAAACTCCTAACCATGCCACCATTGATTAAAACCAGAAGGGAATTTCTTGTCTATAGCTTTTTTTTGTGTAACATTTCCCATTTCTTCCTGATCATTTACTATGTGTAATTACTAATTATGTGGAATCGATCTCTTTATTAAACCATCAAATGTTATATTTTGTTTTATTAACCACAAACCAGTTAATTCACTTGACTTAAAATAATGGCCAGTAACTTACATGTTATGTACTGTGAAATGAGCCTGCAGCTATGGTTGTGTATGCTTGCACAACGACATCTGTGCCAAATAAAGCATAAGGTTGGAAACTTAATCTTGATACCAAATCTATACATGTTACTATACCTTTTAATGATGACTTCATGTAAATATGATATCATCATATGACACTATGGTAGTGGAACACACTTCAATATTCAGTTTTATGCAGTCGCTTATAAAATAACCTGTATATGCTTCATGTGTTAGGCACTGATTCTCATTGTCTTTAATCTTCCATTTCATACCACAGTTTCCACTTGCTTTGGCACTGCTAATGGCATCACTTGTCTGTCTGGGGTTTTGACAGGAATTCTGATATGCTACTGCACTGTAATGCTAGGTCATCAGCCCCACATTTGTCTTCCTTTTTTGTGAGTATACTGGTTAAATGACAGTAGCGTAGAGCACTCCTTTCTCCTTGAATCATCTGCTTAAAGTTGAAAGGGGAAGCAATGTACATACTTAAGTCATCATTCAGGGATGTTGGGGATAAACACTCAAAGCTGTTTCATAAAGATAGATTTTCATGGTTTAGTGAATGTGCTCACAGCAGCTTGTTGTATATGTGGGGAAAATTCGGTTCTAGTGTGTTTCTCTGTATTGTTTCCTCTGCGCTTCTAACCAGACAGGAGATTGTTATTACAGTGAGCATCAAGAACTGGAACTGAAATTGGTTAGTTTTTTTTTTTTTTTTTCCACAAATGAGTGATTACACGTGCCTGCCCTCTCCTAAAATGTTGCCAGCGTGTGAGGGATTTCCAATGAGCAGAGAAATGAATCAGCATCTGGGGATCTTTAGAGCTGCATTGATCTTAAAGTATATTGTCTCACAGATGAGGAGGGCTGAAGCCAAATCTTTCTAGCTGTATACATACTGTAACACTGTCTGCATTTTGGATTTTTCTTTTAAAATCATCTGCATTGTGAAAACAAATACTGCTGTGGAAATGTGGACCAGCTTGCTTAGCAGAGGTGAGCATTGTATTTTTTTTTTTTTTACATGCATTTCTTTTTTAAATTTGCAATTGTTCAAGTTCATGTACTATTCACATTGTCATGGAATACAGTACATCTGTTCTTTTTAAAATGATTAGTCCTGCTGTGCTGTATAGTTGTTATATAATAGATACTGTCTTTTCTATATTTTAAATTTATAGCTGTCTGTAATGTACTTTCTATGTAGATTATAAATTACAAATCAGCATACAGTATTGGAATGCAGGATTTTGGTAAGGAAAATGGTCAGTTGCATAAATGTGCAATGCCTATAATTTTACTCCTGAAATGTATATTACAGTAAATGGCAAAGATGATGATGATAATAACTATTTCACATGATTTCCATTACATTCACAAACTACAAATTGAACTGGTTAAAAAAAAAAGTTTCTATTCAAAGATTATTTCGCATATTTTAGATCAGACGCAAGAATGGAGATGTGTATTTCATTAGGCTGATTTTAAAAATGCAGATGACAGTGTTTTTAGAACTAGAGGGGTCTGAAGTAGTTGGGACTGTCATCGCTGTTTTATTGAGCTTTGATTTGGATGATGTAAAATGCAGGGACATAGGATATTGTATGGCATTATTGTAATATCAGGGATATCGTTGTCCTTTACAAAATAGTCTCTATATTTAGGCTATATAGTCTGTTCATGTGCATGTCAAGCACACTGGACCCTTTTAGGAATAATCTGTTTGGGGAATTGTGTTTAATCATGTGTTTAGTTGCACAGATTTTGTACTATAATTCATTTGCCTGTTACAGCCTCAGGATGTGAGTGGTGTGTGGATAAAAAGGAAATGTCCAAACAATACTTTTTTAGTGCAAAAACATCCATTCTTTATTTTACACTTTTTAGAAATAATAATAATAGTCAAAGATAATAATCCAGCTGTATACCAACAGTGGTACTGGGCAAGGTTGCACGGGTTTCAGCCCCAAAACAAATGTTCACTTTAATAGCCGCGATCTTTCGTGCACAAAAACTGTGCTCTTCGGTAAAGGACGTGGCGCATGTCTGTGTTGTGCAGTGCCGTGAGGGTAGTGCTCAAGATGTGGTGCTGGCTCTGTGGTTTCGGCTCCTGGCTCTTAACAAACATAACAGCACACCGGCTCAGGTTTCGCATTCAGCGTAAGGGGGTCGTACTGACGCAACTGCGTCTCCTTTGTAACACCAAACTCCTCCCTGCAGTTGGCCCGGTGTCATGGTTTATCCAATCGCTGCCTGACCTGTATCTGATGTCCAACTTGCGGTTTCCACATACCGTCCAGTCTGTCAGTCGAGGGGAAAACCTACAACCAATCTTACACAGCATCTTCTCTGGTCGGGAGGGAGATTTACAGCTTATTATTATTATTATTATTATTATTATTATTATTATTATTATTATTATTATTATTATTATTATTATTATTATTGTTATTATTATTGTTATTATTATCATTATTAATTAATTTCTAAAAAGTGTAAAATCAAGAATGGATGTTTTTGCACTAAAGTATTGTTTTGACTTTTTATTCATGCACCACTCGAATTTTGACATGGTCAAATACCTTTGCTCTCTGTCACATAAATGAAACTGAAAGTGAAATGGAACATCTGCTTTTTATTGGTATCTTAAAAAAGAAAGGTGGTTGTAAAATAATATTTTTTCAAAAAACAGTATTTGCTTGATGTCGATTGTATTAGGTCTTTGTGTTTTGACAGTGGATCTGTAGATTTCAGCACCAGCAAGATCAAATGGTGTTTTGTGTGACAGAAGATTAAAAAATATTTGTTTACTGTCATTACACAGAAGGCTTGGATAAGAAGACATAATACAAGTTTTTGCTAATCCCAGGGCACACTGTCATGCTTCAAGGTGTTGTGTGCTTTGAAAGCATGAAATTTGGTCTATACCAAGCACATGATTTTTCATTTAGCTGTGCTTTTTATGGTAATGGTCAATTTATCATTCACTGCCAAGATTTTAGATTTCTGTTGGAGCTGTATAGTTTGTGCCAAGGTGTCCCTTGGAGATAAAAATAAATAAATAAATAAATAAAAAAATAATAATAATTACACCCCAGAGAAGAGACTTTAACCACTGCCCTGAACTGCTGGGGGTATTATTGCATTAATTCTAGCAAATCAGTCATGGTATTGGAAAAGGTCCATAATTCAGTTCAGTTTCCCCCAAGTCATGTGCTTGCATACAGTAAACTGTAATGAAAGAGAGTTCATACTCTTTTTACTGTGTTTGTGTGTGTCTAGGATACTGAGTGATCGTTGGTGGTATATGGTTTTTATTCACCGCAGGAGGATGTCTCAGTAAATCCCAACAGGGCATAGTGGTTTATGTAAGGATAGACTTCTAACAGGTATAAAAACCGTATACCACGAATGATCATTCAGTATTCTGTTTATACCACAAGTATATATTTAAAATAAATAGTAATAAAATAATCAACAGACTATGCTTTGACGCAGATTCATTTTGAACCCTATTTATGGCCGCTTTTTTAGATAGAACCTCGAGATCAGTCTGACTATTTACATCCTCGCTGTTGTTTCCTAACTTTACAGGTTTTAAAGAAGGAGATGCTCAGATCAGTCAGACGCAGGCAGGTAACTGGCATTTCTTGACTAAACCCGTTCTCAAGGCAATTGGAGTCCAAATCAAAACAACAATAGATTTGACATTTTAAAGTTTGTTATAAAACACGTATAGGTGGCAGTATTGTTTGAACTACCGACACGTAGCTCTGTCCTCTATGTCCTGTATTTCAGCAGCACACCACTGGATTGGAATGTAAACAAAGACATTCAAAACTAGTCCCGGTAAGCATGTTATCCCATTCAAGTGAGATAACAAAAAATATAAAACGCTAGATATATTCTTGTAGTATATGTGTTGTAATGTTCTTTGCCTCTTTGAGTGAAACAAGACTCCGGGAGATTAGGTGCGATTCCATACTTGACCAGTTTATTTTTGTCAAACAACTGGTGGAACAGCAAATCCCTGTCTGGACCAGGGTTCATGCCAAAATAACAAACTCTAATCACTTTTCTTCACAGTCGTCCTCTCACTTTCCCTCACTCTGTGCTGTCTTCATTTCTCTCAGATACTCTTGTTCTATCTCTCTTCCACTCCACAGACACACTCCTGGGTTCATACTGCTTCACAGCGAAGGCCCTCACTTTCAGCCTCTATCTCTCTGTGCCTCGCAGTCTCACAGCAACTACTTAAGTCAAAGCCCTCGAGTGCTCTCCCCTTCGAGGCTTGCCCCACCCTACTTTATTTATAGCCTCGGGGCCCCTGCCTCTCATACATACACACACACACACACACACAACGCACGCACGCACGAACACACACACACTAATGACGTGCCCCATACCATTACAGTACATGTATCACTAAATGAGACATGACAAATGAGCAAATAAGATAGTGACCAGCAAGATGCTATCGCGAAGGTCGTTACAATATGTATATATTTTTCCAATAATGAAAAGGTTTGCAAAAACAAAAACAAAATCTAGTGCATTGTCATGGAATTTATTTTTCAAATATATCCTTTGTAGGATAGTAAATCATTTGTTTACAGGTCAATTACCTCATAAATGATATGAAAAGGAGTTGTCACTGGTCTGTGGTTTAACAGACACCGATTCACAAAGTAGTTTGTTATATTAAATACATGAACAGATGCAATGCTTATACTAATAAACTTCAAACCTATATATACTTATACTATGTATTAATTGTATTGTACTGTAAATGACTATTTCATACCTGTACAGCTATTGTATTTTAAATGCTTGATATTGACATGTTAACATGTGTGTCTTACCACTACCATCAGAGGCTAAGATTTCAATTAACTAAAGGGGTTTAGGAAAATACAAAACTTGAAATCACGTGGGTACTTATTTTTTGTTTTTTAATCATTAACGATTGATCAAGTTGAAATATCCATTGCTCTTCATTTCACTTTGTTTGTTGCAACCAGTCCTCACAGCTGCTACTTTTATGTGTTTATAGCACCAGACATCCATACAGAATACACATCCACACATTTTTATTCTGCTAGAATAATGGCAGCTCAAAAAAATGGTTGATATATCAAAATCAAAAGCATCTTGGAGCTATGTCATGCATAGTTTCATAAAATTAGCACTGTTGCTACATACAATAATAAAACAAGTGTGATTTGCCAAGAGAGCATTAGGCAGGTGGCTGTGACTGCTGCCACTGATTTAACAATATACGATCTGCCTATTAGTGTCTTCTGTTGCGTTGCTTGATTTTAATAGCAAATATACTCATTTCCTCCTTCCAGTAGTTCCAAGTTTCACTTCTGGGTTACTTTTGGTTAATATTGGTAAGAACATTGCATAGCTGACTAACTTTCCCTTTTAAGGATACATTAACATTAGACTAATGATTCTGTTTGTGAAAGTATTTCTGAGATACACACACAAATGAGTAAAATGTGCAGCCTTTACATGTAAAACTGTACAGTCCAAAATAAATTAACATTAATTAAAATGTAAAGCACATGTTTTTGTGTATATGGCCTCTCCCTGACATGATTGATTGACTTCTTATGCAGATGTTATCAATTAGATTGCAATTAGGTAGCAATTAGATTGGGGGATAGTTAAAAAATAATGTAACCACTTTGCTTCGAATTTGTGTCGCCTTGGCTGACCAGGGTTGCCAGATACCCTACTGACCGTGTTATACAAAGTGTTTCCTGTCTGTCACCTCTGCATACTGCAGTATCTGGTTAGTTTACCACTTTTACATTTTATGTAACAACTTATTTTGTCAGTTTCTATGATTTACTTTTAAGTGAATGCTAGAAATGTGCATTATTTTATTTATCTTATTTATCTAGGTTGTATGTGGAATTGGGAGTACACTAACCATTTTATGTGATTTTTGTTCATCTATATCCAGTTGAGTTGTTTTGTAAAGAGCTCTTCTAGAGCATTAGACTAAGTGTAATGGTGTGTTCTGCCTATGGAGAGTTGAACGTCTGTGATTATTTGGAAAATGAATTGCTGCAGTCAAGAAGATTCTCTGCTAAAGCTAGTGTAATGCATTTAGGAATCAATATGTGTAATAAAGGCTTTTGAATACCTCCCACACTGTTATGCAAAGTACTAGGCTCAACATATGTAAAACTGGGAAACTTCTGGATTCCAGATATTTATTCCAGCTATACTCATGTTTTGCTGTCTAAAATTAAAACGGTTCAAGAACAACAAAAAAAGATGTAAATTTGCAACATCACCATAAAATACAAGAACATAAATTAAGAGAATGTATTTCAGGCAGTAAATCCTAAATAGTCACATACTTGATTTTATAGTGCAGTTGACAAGCCAGCTTTTTTAAAAATGTATATACAGTATTTTTTGTTTTGAAACAATGAAATGATAATCATACTATGACCTGGTAATAATTTGTTTGAAACCGCCATTGGCAGATGTACCAATGATCTGTTTTGTTATGGACTGCTTTACTCTGTACCAGCAGAAATCAAAAGGAATTGTTTTCAAGTAGCCAACCTGACAGATAAAATGCGGATTGACTTTCTAAGCCAGTACAACACATTTGTCAATGATTGACTCAAGTAGGTGTGTGACTTTGATTGGAAAACAATTTCTTTTAGACTCGCTTTATTTTGGGGGGGGGAGCATCCACAATTTGGGTTAGAATCTCATCAAAACTCATTGTTTGATCTTGGTGCCTGAACAGCGCTGCACTTGTTCAAGAGTAAGTATTACTAAAATCGTGACATACCCACCCAGTAACTAGATACTTGCCTCAGTTGTGGATAATGTGGTTTTATTTGTTTGTATACATATATGGATGCAGATGTATTTGCTTATGTAGTCATATTTCAAGTTTAGTGTATAACAATGATATTACATTTACAGTTAAATATTTCCTGGGTGACTGTTTACAACATTTCCCAGTTCTTCAGTGTTCCACAGTTCCTTAGAAACCAGATTTGCTTGGCTTCCCAGTTTGTTTACATGCTGTAAAAGTAGCTTCAGTCTCAGGCACACATGTTTTAGTTTCTCTTGAATCCTTCTTGCCACTCCTGATTTAATAAGGCAAGCTGCTAATGCTGTACCTATAAAAGCACAAGGTTATTTATGTGACCTGCAAGCTTAGCTTACAGAAATAAAACAAAAATGAAAACAGGAAAAAAGGTGAGCATCTTGCTTTTTAAATTTTTTTTAAGGTATTGTTTTTTTTTAAATGGTATTTATATTAACATTTTGCAGGGAATATTGTACAGCATTTCCATCATGGGTTTATAAGGTAATTTAATGGCTGCAGAAACCTGAATACATGATTATTTAATTATTTTTTGTAGAAACACATTTTAAAATTATAGGGCACTGGAAGGCTATTATTATTGAACATGGAGGTTCAGCTAATTAAATTAAATAACACAATGTACAGTAATTGGCCAAACACCATTTAATTCACTGAGCATGTCCTTCATATGCTCAAGTATGTTCTATTAAATGCATTATTCTTTTTATTTTCATAATACTACACACAGGTGACAGGTGATAGTCCTTTTATTTTTTTCACAAAAAAAGAAATAAATGCCAAGGCTGTTTAGGAAATGATTTTATTAAATTGTTGTAAAACTTTAACAGTGTGTTGCTTTGGTAACCTCTCTCTACAGGGTTCTCTGGAATGTATTTTCCTTAAATGTGTAATGTAGTATTATGTCACCACAAAAATATGTAACCTTTTGTCGAATGCTCTTTCAGTTGAGTGTAGCCATACTTGGCAGAGGAACACACTTTAAGCATAAAGTTGAAACCCACTTGATCTACTCAATAACAGACACACATGTAATGCATTATGGACACTTGAATTATAAGGAATAAAAAGGGTCAAGCATCAGGCAAAAAAAGTGATGGAGTATGCACAAAGACAAAGGATTTTTTACAATGTGCTGAAAAGAGGGAAATTGGGATAACTATCAACGTGTCCTAATCCTAACACACCAGGTCACTTTCCTCATTATTAATGCTGTACTTTAAAGATAGCTAAACAGCAATTATTTTAAATTGGTTAAAACCTAACCCATTATATCTGTTAGTTTGGAAACCCATGCAATGTGCCAATCAATTAACTGAAGTGATTTATTTAACAATTAGATCTAGTGGTGTCCTATGTATGTCACACTTTGTAGTATTAAATATATCTTGAGAACAACTTCTCTAGTTGTGATAAAACTTGGGTACAACATACTTTACCAGAAATCTTATTGACAGAATCATAATATGGGGATATATGGAGAAACCTTGGTAACACTTTAGTTTAGGGATCCGATTATAAGTGATTATGGAGCCGGCCAAGAACGTTGCCTGTGGATGCAGTCTGCACATGTGTATCCTTTACTCACACTCCTGCTGAAAGCCCCTTCCAACTGCTCCCCACTCACCACGGGGGGTGCCCCTATCACACCTGTATGGCATAGTCAATAGCATGGAATGCAGATCGTGTGTGTCAAAGTATGCTTCTGATATCAATGAGAAATAAATAACAATAATTTTCATTCAAATTTGGTCTTTGGAGCAATTCATATAATTTTGTGTTTAAACATATGAAATTTGCACAAATGCATACATTTATATCTAATGTTTATCATTATCACAGGTATAAGCATGGCTAATAAGCTAAATATTTAAAGGGCCATCACAGAGTCAACAGAATTCAAAAAGATGTATCTATGCTGTACTGTTTGCTGGGAAGTGAGTTAATGATTGCTCTAATTCTGTCTCCATAATTTTAACAGGTGTCACACAAATGAGTACATGTTACCTATTGTAATTCATTTACATGTTTTGACTTTCTTGTTTTCTGTTACAGTACCATCATTTTTTTTTTGTTTGTTTGTTTTTTTTCTCAGTATTAGCTGTGATCCTGCTTATTAAACCGCTATTGCTTCCTGTCTGGACTGATCTGATTTTTGTAATGTGTGAGCTTGTTTGTAAGAACTGTAAGTCACCCTGGATAAGGGAGTCTGTTATAAGAAAATACACACATACATTAACAACAACAATAATTAATAATATTAATAATCCAGCTGGAATCACTTATTTTTTAATAGCATATAATTGCTTGACAAACCTGGGGGGCAGTTAATTCAACTTAAATAAAACGAGGATAACCTTTCATACATTTTACATTCAAAACTCTGACAAAATTTGCCAGTTACAGTAATCGGTAGCCTACTGCTGTAAAGCAGTGTCTTTGATATTGAAATCTATGTGAATGCAGTGTGATGAGGTGCAAATTGTTTGAGCGATCTAGGATTGATATACTGCTGTACGTGTCTATTAAAGTTTTCCTGCATTTATACAGGTAGTTGTCTAGTATCTGCTGGCTCGGTCTATGTTATATACCGACAGTATACTATGATACTGTGCTGTACTCTTTTCTCTTTTGGGAGTTATTCTTTCATCACCAGGAAAGTGTGTTTGGGCAAAGTAGTTAGTTTTGTTTCAGCACGAAAGAACGATCATATACGATATTTTTTAAACATGTATTAAAACTAGTGATGCTACTATCACAGTCGTTCTTTTGAGTATAATCATTATATAGATGTGGACTGAACCTTCTATGATTGCTGGGTGTTTTCCATTGTTGTAGTACCTTGGAAAGCGCCTGCATTTCACTTCAGTGATTGGGTTGAGTGAGTGCTAGAGTGATGTGTGCAGAGTTAAGGCTTGCTTTTTTAAAAGCGTTATTTTGTGCCTCGCAAAACTGGTTCTGTGCTTGCCGCATAATTTCGAACATGTCAGGATCTTGCAGATTGTCGGCCACTCCCACCAAATTGAGATATGCATACATATTTTTGCATAGCGCAAAATGGATTGTGGCACGCGAAAAGAAGTTTCAAATGTGGTATATTTTGCGCATTTGCACATAACAGTCATTTGTGACGCGCATCACCCTCTGCGCAGTGCGCAAACCTTTTGAATACCTGGGCCTATATGTTTTGTATATTTCAGACTTGGCAGAAGATGGGTGTTCTAATTCTTTCCTGGTTTTCACTTAAATTTTCCAGATCTTAAAAATCAATTCATCTTTGTTTGTGCAGCTGTAACTGTTATGAAACATAAAACACCAAATTATTTTGTCGGCTTTCTTAAAGTTTTTTAATTATTTTTTTTCAAGCAGATGCTTTTAATTTACTCCCCTTAGTTCTGTTTTAAGTTTATTTGCTCCTCACTCCCTGTTACTGAGCTGCCTCGTTTTTTAAAACAATATTCAAGAAACTCAAAATTAAAATACATTTTAAGTGGGTATACAATACATATTTCCATCCATAACTATTAAACATTCAGTAATTTGTAAATATAACAAGAAACTTCAGAGGATTTATTAAGTTTGCAATAGCTTTTATGTTTGGAAGTAGCTTTTGTGCGGTTTTCATATTTGTAAGGTGCACAGTAATTGAAAAAGTGCTACCCAGTCCTAAGATGATTAAATGTATGAGCTTGTTTCCTGGTCTGCTGTTTAAGAATACGCAATGTGATGGCCACAGTAAAACAAAGAAAGAAAGACAAAACTGTTCATATCCCATCCAGAATAAAATGAGCAACTTTGCTTGGTTCATAAGGAAAGCTAAAATATTGCATGGGTAATTTTAAATTTGTAATGGACATTCATGTTGACATGTTAAGTAAATATTGTACCTAGTCAAGATGTCTTCTGAACTGTCCATTGCCTACAGCACGGCACCTTGCAAATTTGTTTTGTTTGCAATATACTGTATATGAAAAATGTATGTTTTGTGGCTTCAGAATCTAAAAATATATACCCATGACCAATATGCAGTGCTAGTTATAATATGAGTCAGAGCAAAGCCCAGTGGGCATGCCGGGATGAGAAATTCTTCAATGTTCATGCCAGTATCACTCAACATTATCTGTGATCAACATTCCACATGGGATTAGGGGAGCCTTACATCTACATATATAAGTGATTTTTAAACTTGAATTAATGTATGCTGTGCAAGAGAGATCACTGCACCACTCAGTCCCTATCTTCTTGCTGTAATGTTCATAATATGTTCAGTATTAAGTTCAGCTGAGCTTTTTATTCAGGGATTTTGGTTGGGAGTGCTATATTCTACTGTATGCATAGAATCCCTGTTTGACAGGTTGGCTGTAGGGGAGAGGTCAGACCAGGAACAAGTACTCAAGTAGTATGGGGCAAAACTGTTCTGATATTTTTTAAATTAAATAACACAAAAGCAAAAGGGCACAAGGGCCAAAGTAAAGGTCTCTCCGAAATATAAATAAAAAATAAACACAAGTAGTACCTTTTTTTTTTTGGCCTTTTATTGTATGTGGGCGTATTAACAATAATTAAGAATTACCTAATTTAAGGCTCCAGCCACATTCTCACATGTATTTCTGGCAGTGGAGGAATTTAACCCCATCCCTGCTGATCCAAAACATATACATACATACATACATACATACACACATATATATATATATATATATATACATACACACAGTGCCTTGCAAAAGTATTCAGACCCCTGACCAATTCTGTCATATTACTGAATTACAAATGGTACATTGAAATTTCATTCTGTTTGATATTTTATTTTAAAACATTTAAACTCAAAATCAGTTATTGTAAGGTGACATTGGTTTTATGTTGGGAAATATTTTTAAGAAAAGTAAAAAACAGAAATATCTTCCTTGCATAAGTATTCAACCCCCACACAATAATATTTGGTAGAGCTACCTTTTGCTGCAATAACAGCTTTAAGTCTTTTGGGGTAAGTATGTACCAGCTTTGCACACCATGTCGGAGTGATTTTGGCCCATTCTTCTTGGCAGATTTGCTCCAGGTTGTTCAGGTTGGTTGGACGACGCTTGTGGACCGCAATTTTCACATAGTGCCACAGATTCTCAATGGGATTGAGATCAGGACTTTGACTGGGCCACTGTAGGACATTCACCTTTTTGTTCTTGAGCCACTCCAATGTTGCTTTGGCCTTGTGGTTAGGATCACTGTCCTGCTGAAAGGTGAATTTCCTCCCAAGCTTCAGTTTTTTAGTGGACTGAAGCAGATTCTCTTGCAGTATTTTCCTGTATTTTGCTCCATCCATTCTTCCTTCAATTGTAACAAGATGCCCAGTCCCTGCTGATGAGAAGCATCCCCACAGCATGATGCTGCCACCACCATACTTCACTGTAGGGATGTTGTGTCTTGAGGCATGGGCATTGTTAGGTTTGCGCCACACATAGCGCTTTGAGTTTTGGCCAGAAAGCTCTGTCTTGGTCTCGCCTGACCACAAAACCTTTTCCCACATCGCAGCTGGGTCACTCTCATGCTTTCTGGCAAACTCCAGACGTGCTTTCAGATGGTACTTTTTGAGTAACGGCTTCTTTCTTGCCACCCTCCCATACAGGCCAGTGTTATGCAGAGCTCTTGATATGGTTGACTGGTGCACCATTACTCCACTCCCAGCCACTGAACTCTGTAGCTCCTTCAAAGTGATTGTTGGCCTCTCTCACAAGTCTCCTTTTTGTTTGAGCGCTGAGTTTTGAGGGACAGCCTTTTCTTGGCAGTGCCTGGGTGGTGTGAAAATGTGACGGCAACTTTAATGGTTCACAGTTGGAGGCCAGTGGTAAGGTAATTGTGTCCTTGTTAGGGCAATTTCTTTCATCGGTGCAAACTGGGAGCTTCCACAGTACAGGGGTTGAGTACTTATGCAAGCAAGATATTTCAGTTTTTTATTTTTCTTAAATATTTCCCAACATAAAACCAATGTCACCTTACAATAATTGATTTAGCGTTTCAGTGTTTTAAAATATAATATCGAACAGAACGAAATTTAAGTGTACCCTTTGTAATTCAGTAATATGACAAAATTGGTCAGGGGTCTGAATACTTTTGCAAGGCACTGTGTGTGTGTGTGTGTGTGTGTGTGTGTGTGTGTGTGTATATATATATATATATATATATATATATATATATATATATATATATTTTATATATATATATATATTATATATACACATACACACATATATATATATACTATATATATATATATATATATATATATATATATATACAATCACACACACAGAAACTGAAATAAATCATAATAACAAAATAATATAGTCAAACCTGTTTGAAGAAACCACTCAAGGGACAGTCTAGTAGTAGCCTCTTAACATAGGTGATCTCTTAAGAGGTCCCATAACTTATTAATTTTCTATTTGTCTCTGACATTATTTCTTGTAATTATGTATGTCTTATATACACTGTAAAAGTCAGAAGATGTAATATGAACCAAAGGAAGTATGTAATTTAATAACATTCATTTAGATATTGCATTTACAAAACAAATTATTTTTTTAAAGTAATGAATGCTTGCCTGTCTCCGGTCACACTAACTCTTTTAAATCATTTGCATATTGCAATGCCTGTGCCTGCCTTTCAGGTTCGTGTTGATTCACTGCATCCTGAAAACAACGCCAGCATAAGCAGAAGATCTTTTTCGATTGCCCTGCACATTGTTTTCATACTCTTATAAGTATGGCTTGAGTTTTTCAGTGTTTATTTTCATTTTAATATTTTGCCTTTTAAGTCTTAAGCCACTACATCCTAATTATGAGAACATTCTGTTAAATTAGCAGGAAAGAAGAACACAACACAAAACAGACACATTGGAAGTTACCTAGTTCCCAGGCAAGTGTGAGAAGAAAATGCAAGTTAAAGTAGCATCTGGGGGAAGTTATTACTGTCATTGCTTGCTCTTGTGTTCGAATAATGAAGAAGGTGAAACAGAATCAGCAAGTTAAAAAGAAGTGAATTTGTTTAGTAATTAGCAGTTTAATTAAGATATTGAATCGGCACAAAACATGGTCACGTGAACAAAAATAAAAACCTAAAACTTCAAGCCCTAGTTCTTCAGTTTCAAAATGCTGTATCTGTGTCTTTCTAGTGCCAGAATTTTCAGCAGTTTTTCTGGCACGTACTGTCTTTACAAGTTTAATAACTAATTTCTGTCATCTAGGGAGGACCTTTTGTTTCTCCACGTTTTCTCTTTTCCTTTACAAGAGAGTGCAGTTGTTTATTGATTCCGGATAAAAGGCTGCTAAAATGGTTACCGTATTCCTTTGAATTTAGGCTGTACCATTTAAAACCATGTTTTTCTTATAACAATAGCCCTGTGTAAGGGTCCCTGTGTTGTGGTTGCTAAATAAAGGTAGTCACATGATCAGGTTTGACTGTAAATATTAATAAAGGGGCGGGCACCCTGTCATACCTTGCTAATACCAGAATACAGGATTCAAATGTTATCATGTCAAACTGTGACCTCTTTCTGTCCCTTTGGCATTACAGAACGAACTACAGTTATAAATGCCCACACTGGAAACCTGACCAGTACTACCATATACCATAACGAGTAAAGGTTAACTCCTTTTTCCAAAGAGGCGCTTTAGTTACTCAGTGAACTTTTGCAGTCTTTAACATCAAACTGATGTAGAATGGCATAGGTCTGTTACGAAATTGAAAGCAATTGAAAGATGAAGTGTTACTGTTTCTCCAAAATATCTTGGGTTTGATCTTAATTGCATAGTCGATCCTAGCAGAGCTGACATTAAACGATTCCTGGGCTTTGAACTCTAATTGAGGTATGGCGCTGTAACGTTTTGACTTTAATTAATACGTTGTGTAACACGTTTTTTCGGGTGCATTTCACATGTAAATAACTGATCTAAAATAAACTTTAACAACGTGCACTTGTTTTAAGAAAGACATGATTAAGTATTCAACCTCAATTGTTATTTTTTGGGGAAATCTGTGTACACACTTGCATAGGTACCTACAATTCTGAATTCAATCAATTTGTTTGGTATCCTGGTTGGATGTTTTTATTCACATGTAATGTGTCTTTAATTAGTTTCAATAAAATGAATTGCATTTCTTAACTTTCATCAGGATATAATGTCTTTAACTACAAAGCACTTTAGAGGGACACAATATAATGGAAGGTATATTTGGGAGCGAGATTAGGGGGACATCTTTGTATTTTTAAAATACATCCCCTATCAAATAAAGAATACATATCATGTTAGTTACTAGCTTGATGTTTTCCTTCCTATACTACCAGCCTGCAATGCTGAGTAATGCAAAACATTAGTCTCAAAAAAGACTGTCTATTGTGGTCAGGCTGATGCGGATTTACATTTCATAAAAGCAGCTGCTTGTGCCTAAACAGGAAGCACATTAAACTTATGAATATTATTGGGCAATGTGTCACAAATGGATAATGAAACAGGGAAGCTTTGAAGATCCTTTCTTCTCTGTTTTGAAGTGGATCTAATCATTTTTGGTATTTTGGTTTTGCATTGTTAAACTGGGATTTTGGAGCAACTCGTGTCATAAATTTGTATTTAAGCAACATTTGTAACTGCTTGAAAGACACCAGACTTACTGGGGGAGCATGTGGAAAATACAGAAATCTCTGTTGGTACTGGGTAGAAAAATCTTTGCAATACATGTTATTGTAGAAGATCAATAATCGAAGACCAAAGAGGGATAATCTAAAACCTCTTCACTTCACAACAGTAACCGGCTATTAATTGGAACAAAAAAGGTAACACTTAATTTAGTGCTGAAGTTGTATGTGAAGTAGATGTCATAAAAGATAAGTGTATCTGAAGTACACAGATTATCTTTTGAAATGCAAAGGATTGGCTTTCTTTCTAAGCAATTTGTATGCATCATTTGTGGAAACTGATTGATGTTATAATCCTTCAATGAATCCTTGTGCATAATGTGTTTTCTGTAAAATGTTAGTTACAAGAAATTGTTTTGCATTTCCTTTGAGATTAATATGTAATTGAACATTATTTTTAATGCAAGGAAAAAGTGAATCTAATAATATTATTGACAGTCAATATACTTTAATGTTGTAAAATACTTGAGACGTCTATACAGTTACAACTGTTATATATTTAGAAAGCCACATTAAAACTGTACCGTTGAGTAAGCATTCCATATCACAGGTAAACAGATATTAATATATAAAATATATCTGTTCACACAATTTTTTATTGTGTAGTGACAGCAGGCTTTCAAACAAAAAACAGGAAGTCATGCTCTGCTTAGATAAGAGTGCTGAATGTCAATTGTCAACTTTTTTTGTTTTATAAAAAGTAAAACATTAGCTTGGAATTTTTTTTTTTTTTTTTTTTTTTTAATGCCCTCTTTTTTTAAATTGTTTTATTTTAGTTGGTATCAAGCCCTTCTTTAATGCACTGTTCACTCTTCACATAGAAGATAAGCTTTTAGATTGGGTAGGACTTCGTTCTTGATATTTAAAAATGTATTTATAGTTGGTGTAAATAGAGAAAGGTTAGAATGATGTTGCTGTGGCAAACCATGAAAGTAAAACATATACATCTATTTAGTAACCTATCATGATCACTGTAATTCTAGATCTTGAAAACCTGAGATACTGCCAACAGAAGGTGGTGTAGGATGTAAATCACCCTGGTGATCTCTCATAATCAGTGCATTTATTTAGAGTAACTTTTTATGGCTGCATCAATCAAATCTGTATGGCGTGAAAGCTTATTTTAAGTAACAGAGTTACATCAGTTTTATTTTATGTAGAAAATGTAAGTGGATTATACCAAATCAGACATTGATGGCTGAATGTGAGTAAATATATTTAGAACTTTTGTTGCTACATGATAAGCCTCATTATGTAACTAGATTCAAGTTTATTTTCCCTGAAAAGTTTTTAAAAATGAATAAAGAGAATAACAGCAATAAAACTGAGCATACATTTTAAGGTAAAAATAGTCTGGGTCCTGTTTTAATTTAGTGACATTTAGATAGTATAAACATGGCTCTTGTTCTCCAAGGTTATACAACATGTCTGCCACTGTACGTACATCTCTCTGGAGTACTTTTCTGTAAAAGTACTCCAGAATCATATATGTTGATAGAAAATTCTTAGTTCATCTTGATGATGTCAGAATAAGAGGAAATGTCACTTGTCTAAGACACAAAATTCATTAAATAGTTTCTGACAGCCGTGGACCCAATTGCAGATTTTTGAGGTTGTGATATACTGTGTGACCATTACAGGGAACCACAGTATATGCACCATAAAATTATTCTTGAAGCACATAATTATACACACACATACACTTTCTGGTTTAACGTCACCCTTGCAAGTCCACCCTGTCTCTCTCACACACACACACACACACACACACACACACACACATATATATATATATATATATATATATATATATATATATATATATATATATGTGTGTTTGTTTGTGAGTCAGGGTGGATTTGCAAGGGTGACGTTAAACCAGAATGGAACACGCACAGACAGTACTGGCGGGTGAAGCTGAGACTTTAAACAGTAAAGCAAAGATTTAAACAAAACAGAATGGCACATTGGCCAAACGGATGCGTTACCTCAAGTCACTAACACTTTGATCGTCTGACATATGTTAACAGCCAAGATTATTCTAACTGCATATTTGTCAGTAATTGTGGTAAACCGAGACTTCACAAAGCACGCTAAATTTTAACGATAACGTATATAAGACCACTCACGGACGTAACCGAATAATCTCCTTGTGCGTGTAGCAAACATGCAGTCCTCAAATTAGTAGCACGCACACCAGTCGTGCAAACTAGTAGTCAATTTTATTTTCTATGTTTTGTTCTTGTCCGCCTTACCAAACAATAACAAGTATCGTGCTGGTTGAAAAACCAACATGTTTAGCAATTGTCATCTCTCTGTGTTTACGTTATTAACTCCTCTCCACACTCATTGTCCACTCTGAACCCCCTTCTGCGAACAGGGAAAGCTCCAGGCGTTTATATTCTGGCTGAGGGGTTAACTAGCTATTAATTATCTTATTACCCCTCGCCCATAGTCTGCATGAGTTTAATAAGGGTGCGTGACTGTCAGCTAGTTGAACAATCAGTTTTTAAAATAAAAAATACAAAACAGTAACATGGCGGATGGCGTCTATTTCATCCGGCCAAACAATACATAATAAAATGAATAATAAACAAACGGGCAGGACACTCCGCCACAATATGTTTTGTTTTAAATAATTGTTTCCTAGTTTGCTGGTGTCCATGTGCTTGCTATGTTGCTATGCATGATAAATGTTTTCCCACCTGCAAAAACCTATAACATTAGGAAAGAGTACAATTATAATGCCTTGGAATGCTATCCAGCCACAACTTTAAAACAATCAAAAGTCAAATAGAAAAACATTTTGGCTTGGAAAGCTAAAAACACGCAACTCTCTTTGTCAGATGTGTCCAAGCTCACTTTCTGGTGCTTATACGTTTTGTTGTATGTAAGATATAACTGTGCATATTGTTATTTTAAAATATAAAGCATGTGTTAACAAAAGCTTGTTGAGTACATTATTAGTCTGGAGGTTAATAACTTACTCTAGGCTCAGTTTATCAGAAAACTGGAAGTGCAAATGGAATTTGACCTGACTTTTGCTTTGAACAATGTAATATTCTGAATGTTATGAACACAAGTCCCAGCTCTTCAGGGCAGTTGTGACTAGTATTTATGAAGAATTAAGGGCAGTGGGTGAAGAGTGTGCAGCACAGGCAGGATCAATGCATAAGGGTCCACATTTTGAAGGAGGATTTCAATAAAAAAATACTTCATTTTATAGACAAGAGGGATAGAGATGCAAGTTCAGAATTTAATGAGAGAGAGAGAGAAAAAAAAAGCCGGCTCTTTGTACAGCGGTATTGGCGCTAAGCTTCAGTGCGAGAGGTCCCGGGTTCGCGCCTGCCCTCCGCCTGTGTGTGGATTGCCTTGCCCTGTGTGAAGAGCCTGCCTGCGGGAACTGAGATTGCTACTATATATATATATATATATATATATATATATATATATATATATATATATATATATATATATATACACACAGTACTGTGCAAAAGTTTTAGGCAGGTGTGAAAAAATGCTGTAAAGTAAGAATGCTTTCAAACATAGACATGCTAATAGTTTATGTTTATCAATTAACAAAATGCAAAGTGAGAACAGAAGAAAAATCTACATCAAATCAATATTTGGTGTGACCACACTTTGCCTTCAAAACAGCATCAATTCTTCTAAGTACACTTGCACACAGTTTTTAAAGGAACTCGGCAGGTAGGTTGGCCCAAACATCTTGGAGAACTAACCACAGTTCTTCTGTGGATTTAGGCAGCCTCAGTTGCTTCTCTCTCTTCATGTAATCCCAGACAGACTCTGATGTTGAGATCAGGGCTCTGTGGGGGCCATACCATCACTTCCAGGACTCCTTGTTCTTCTTTACACTGAAGATAGTTCTTAATGACTTTCGCTGTATGTTTGGGGTTGTTGTCATGCTGCAGAATAAATTTGGGGCCAATCAGATGCCTCCCTGATGGTATTGCATGATGGATAAGTATATGCCTGTACTTCTCAGCATTGAGGAGGCCATTAATTCAGTACTGTATATATATATAAAGAAACCATGTTTAGATGCTGCAACGGCTCCCTTGAGACAGTAGATAGTGAAGGTTAATCTAAATTAATTGCATTTCCCAGTAAAATTCAGTTTACTGAAAATCCTAAATTGGATATCATGAGAACTGGATATTAGTTCATGGCATCTACCAAGGGAATTCCTGTGGAATTAGACTGGCCCAAGGAATACATTTATGATGCCATCCTTATAGCAGGTTTTAAGGTTGTGGTGCCATAAATAAAATTGTGATCAGGTACATCTTAGTAATTAAAACACATTTCAGATGTTCAGGTTTCCTTTTAATATAGTCCAACAAAAGATTACCTTCTTCCTCAAGTTCGTTGTTCAATGCATCTCTGTTAGTTTATTAATGAAGTGTTAGTTAAGCTGTAAATGCTTGAATACATTCATTTAACGTTCAGTGTATTACAGTATATTATATTAAGGAATATCACTAGCCAGCACAGTATAGATGACGGAGAGTACCTTGGACTTGATTTATGGAAAGTAGATTCCTCTTAGCTCTGAATCAGAGCCAGAAGGTCTATGCAGTAAAACTGATTAATTCAGCCTGTAAACCCACCAATCAGTAGGCTATCGGTTCAATTCAAATTTTAGCACTTCACATTAAAAATCTTGGTGGGGTGACCTAGTTTTTCATGGCTTCATGGCCCAGCATGCAGAGGTGGCTGCAGCTGCTGACAGTCCCTCCATTGTCTCAGTTAGTTTCATTTCAGGCACACCAGCACAGCAGACAAGTACCTCTGCTGCCTCAGGGTACAACTGACTAAATCTATCATTTTGAAGTCTGACGTTCAGTGTTCCGTGAAAGCATTGCAGAATTGGATGGTTCCATAAAAAAAGCTTTTATTGGAGTTTTTCACTTGCTAAATCTGAAGCACATATCTTGTACTGTTGCTTAACTTTTTGCAAGGTTGAAACATGCTTTTGGGTAAGTAGAACCATGTGCACTTTGCTTTAGGAAGTACTGTATTTCTCTTTTAAAAGTAGCACAGTTAATGTTATTGTAGAGCTATTTTACTCAACAATATTTTACTCAACAGTATTGACAATAGTTTGGAGCTGTTGGTTGTTTCATTGTTACAAAATGTATATTGTTATTTGAATTCCTCTTTTGATTGAATATGTTTTTGTTTTTACAAATAATTTCTGAGCTAATACCTTCTAAATATAGTGACCAATTGTTTTACAATAAACATAAATATGGATATAATAACTCGTTAATCTGATCTCAAAGCTGTTCAGTTATCTATCATGACATTTAGGCACTGTTTGTGTCTACTGAATTCTATGTTGTGTGATAACAGTTTGCAAAGGCATGCTTGTAAATAAGAGTAGCAAATGCATATTTTAAAAACATAAAACAAGATTTTAATGAACATTTTTTATTTGTAAAAAGTATGAAAGAATATTTCACTTTTTTTTCTATTGAACCTAAATGTTAATCTAACACACACATTCAAGATCACATACAGGATAGGTATGTTTATCTGGTGAAAGTGGATGAATAAAGCAACACATTTTAGTTTTTTTTGTATGTACTTTTTAAAACATGAATTTGGCTTATTAGATCGATATTCACTGGGTGAGGATATGTCATAGGTTTATTGAACTTAAGTTTCAGATGTTAGAAAATACCAGCAGTGTAACGTTCCATTTTGAGGATGGGTCTCATTTAAATCTATATAATGCATTTACTTCTGTCTTTGTCCTATAGAAAGATAGCACATAGGTTTTAGTACCAGTCTGATAGCTTTCTAGCAAAACTCCTTACCCTCCAGTTGATGCCAACATTTGAATTTCACTGGCATTTAGGTATAATTATCACACACTCATATTTCTAGCTTTTTAACTGTAGTACGACTGTCTGAACATTAGTACAAAAATAACATAGGTTTTTTTTTTGTTTGTTTTTGCAGTCTGTGGCTTTCTTACCACATAAACTACATTCTACTTTATTGCATATTACAGGCCTTCACCTGTCTGGACTTGGAAATTAATATCTAATACATAAATCTTTAGCATGCAGGTAAATATATCGAACTGAATGTTGCACTAATTCTTTAATATGTCCTAGGGATGCTTCATGTTGGAGTTGGAACAGAAAAAAAACATTTTCCGCAGAATAAATGTCAGTCCAGTTTAGTCTAAAATTACTATTTGTACTGTAGGAGTATAGGCTCATTTATTAAGCTCTCATTCATATTCATGTCTAAAATAAGCCACAGCTAAAGGTTGCTTTGTAAGAGTATTAAAGAAGTGGTCCTTGTTCTCAAACACTTGGTAGAGTTGAAGGTACGGTATTAACATAGCTTTCACTAACCTTGTAGAAATCTTTCCCAAAGCAGGAAGTTTGGTGTTTACTCAGCAATCTGTATATGAGCAGTAAGGACTGGATTACAGAGCTGGTGTGTTTATCTGTATTCCCTCAAGTTTAAACAGACATATTTATTGAATGTATGAAAGCAGGCATTCAAACAAGGACATTGTCGATTTTTAAATGTTTTCTTTTGCATGTGCAATTAGTTATTAATATCACACAAAAAGCTGTGTCTTTCCACGGTGTTTGTATTGCTCATAAGATTGTAGATTGATATCCATGCAGCAAGTTTGATTAACATACCCCCGATCGTACTCCAGTGGTTTTTAAACAAACATTTCCCTTCTGTCTTATGTCAACGTTTGTCTGTCTTGACCCCTAGACAGGTCAACCGAGCAGCTTGCTTTGTTTCCAGTCTTATTATTTAACATTTTCAAATAAACTGTAAATTGTGTAAGGCTTTGTGGTAAAGGGCTTTGTATTGCATAAGAAGCCCTTCCAGCTGCACTTCATCTCCATGGAAACCATAGAGCTGAAACAGTATAAGAATAGCTTCTAGTAAAACCACATTCTGAAAGCTTAAAAAAAAAAAAAAAACCATATGTATGAATGACATAATGGCAACCAACCGAATGCTTTACTTGTAGTGCATTTCAGTGATAATATTCAGTGCCTGTAATGTTTCTAATGTATTCCACATAAACAATGATGTTCAATGCTGCAGGCATTAGATAATTGACCATGGTAATAGTTAAATGTCCTAGCCAAAGTGTCATCTTTGTATGAGACTTGGTGCATATTTTATCATTTACATTTATAAAATGAGTGGAAGAAAAGATAAGCCTTTCGATAAAATGATTTTGAAGGAAAGCATTATTTGATTTTATCAAGTGTGACTGCAAATAGAAATACAATTTTGCACATATAGAAATTGAAATGTGAATTTCAATGTAATGCTACATTCATTTTACAAAAACAGGACCAGAGGAAAGTACCCTAATATAACAATGGAAGAATAAACTATTTGTTTTCTATCCCAAGATGTGTTAAGAAAATGAAGTAATTCTTCTTCATCTTAGTGTTCTGTTTCATATATATAAAATGTGTGTGTGTGTTTTCTCAGCCAACATCATTTCTCCAGATTAGTCTTTGTTGTTATAATTTCTGCTAAGTTAATGGTTTAACATATCTGAATATTTGCTTCTGCAATGCTATATATGCGTATATATATATATATATATATATATATATATATATATATATATATATATATATACTGTGATAAAAGTTTTAGGCAGGTGTGAAAAAATGCTGTAAAAGTAAGAATGCTTTCAAAAATACACTTTTAATAGTTTATATTTATCAATTAACAAAATGCAAAGTGAGTGAACAGAAGAAAAATCTACATCAAATCAATATTTGGTGTGACCACCCTTTGCCTTCAAAACAGCATCAATTCTTCTAGGTACACTTGCACATAGTTTTTGAAGGAACTCTGCAGGTAGGTTGGCCCAAACATCTTGGATAACTAACTACAGTTCTTCTGTGGATTTAGGCAGCCTCAGTTGCTTCTCTCTCTTCATGTAATCCCAGACAGGCTCGATGATGTTGATCAGGGCTCTGTGGGGGTCTTACCATCACTTCCAGGACTCCTTGTTCTTCTTTACACAGAAGATAGTTCTTAATGACTTTCGCTGTATGTTTGGGGTCGTTGTCATGCTGCAGAATAAATTTGGGGCCAATCAGATGCCTCCCTGATGGTATTGCATGATGGATAAGTATCTGCCTGTACTTCTCAGCATTGAGGAGACCATTAATTCTGACCAAATCCCCAACTCCATTTGCAGAAATGCAGCCCCAAACTTGCAAGGAACCTCCACCATGCTTCACTGTTGCCTGCAGACACTCATTCGTGTACCACTCTCCAGCCCTTCGGTGAACAAACTGCCTTCTACTACAGCCAAATATTTCAAATTTTGACTCATCAGTCCAGAGCACCTGCTGCCATTTTTCTGCACCCCAGTTCCTGTGTTTTCTTGCATAGTTGAGTCGCTTGGCCTTGTTTCCACGTCGGAGGTATGGCTTTTTGGCCGCAAGTCTTCCATGAAGGCCACATCTGACCAGACTTCTCCAGACAGTAGATCGGTGTACCAGGGTCCCACTGTTTTCTGCCAATTCTGAGCTGATGGCATTGCTGGACATCTTCCGATTGCGAAGGGAAGTAAGCATGATGTGTCTTTCATCTGCTGCAGTAAGTATCCTTGGCCGACCACTGCGTCTACGGTCCTCAACGTTGCCTGTTTCTTTGTGCTGCTTCAAAAGAGCTTGCACAGCACATCTGGAAACCCGTCTGCCTTGAAATTTCTGTCTGGGAGAGACCTTGCTGATGCAGTGTAACTACCTTGTGTCTTGTTGCTGTGCTCAGTCTTGCCATGGTGTATGACTTTTGACAGTAAACTGTCTTCAGCAACCTCACCTTGTTAGCTGAGTTTAGCTGTTCCTCACCCAGTTTTATTCCTCCTATACAGCTGTTTCTGTTTCAGTTAATGATTGTGTTTCAACCTACATATTGAATTGATGATCATTAGCACCTGTTTGGTATAATTGTTTAATCACACACCTGACTATATGCCTAAAAAATCTGTGACTTTGTGCAAGTGTACCTAGAATAATTGATGCTGTTTTGAAGGCAAAGGGTGGTCACACCAAATATTGATTTGAATGTCGATTTTTCTTCTGTTCACTCAGTTTGCATTTTGTTAATTGATAAATATAATCTATTAACATGTCTATTTTTGAAAGCATTCTTACTTTACAGCATTTTTTCACACCTGCCTAAAACTTTTGCACAGTACTGTATGTAATATATATATATAATATATATATATATATATATATATATATATATATATATATATATATATATATTATATATTTAGAGATTTGGCTGTTTCATTGTATTTATTTTATTTCATCACACTAATAATGTCGTCAGTGGTGTTTTCTATCTTGTCGCATCTGTGCAACAAAGCCTGCTTTGTTATAGTTTAAAGCCACACTTGTATTTTTTAAACTATAACCGTAATTAGACAACTTTAACTACATTTCATATGGCAAAGCAGCTCAAATTTACCATATAGTAGATGCATGAAAGATTATTATAGATGGTCAGATGCTGTGAGGTCACTTAATAAGGTACATAGGATCATGACTATAGACTATTAAGACAAGCATGTGTTCTCTTATCAAGTTATCATGTGTGATTGTTATTTGGATTCTGCTCTCTGTACAGGATAGTTGGCCTTTTGCAGTCCATTTTGTAGAGACCCACAGCAAGATGAACTGAAAGCAACTTTCAGTGCATTCCGTTGGCAAAGTACACAAACATGTTCTGGCGTTTTGTAAGAGCGGATTTTGTTTTCAACAGTGGTAGCATTAAACACGAGCTAGAGCATGAACTGATGTCCTTGCAGAAGTATGTTTTTGATCAAAATTACTAAGAAAGGCTTCACAACCATTTAACAAATAAGTGATATCTCTTATCTTACCAAAATACAGTGATGACAGGGATGCAATACGATCTTTGTCACTGGTATATTGAGGTATAATAATTCTTGTTAATGGGTTCATTCATATGTAATATGATTTTAAACAGAAATAAATTTAACATTATGACAAAAAGTATTGAGAGAATTATCTGTGGTAACATTACTGGACTTGCATAAACTACTGAAAATATGTTCTTGTCATCTATGTCATTTTCGTGTTGATATTTGGTTTTCTAAATGGTAAATAGCTAAGCTCATACTCTTTTTAATAGGATGAAAACCTGCTGCATGGCTACATCTCTACAAAAGACATTAGGACATAAGTGGCGTACAGTATAAGGAATGTCTGATTCCGAATTGAATTCACTGTCAGAATATATTTCACTGCTCAAATTGGCTGTCTTCAGACACAAGAAAAAATACCAGTTTCATTGTTGCTCAGTATTTTCAAGCCTGTCTAATTAATATATGTGTTGTATGACTGATTTTACACATTTCTGCTTTCAAATTATTATTGTTTATTTTGAGAGCTTCACATAGTTTTTACTGTAATTTAATGTACAGAGCAGTCAGGAAAGATACAATACTTTCAAGATGATGGTGGCTAGGATATTTCCCATTTTTGTATACTACTGTAGGTTTAAAACTTGAACTAGACTGCCTGCATTATTGAACTGCTCATCCAATTGCCATGAAACTTGATTAGACATTCCTTAGTACAAGATACTGAGGCTTTTAGGAACTGCTTCTGCATACGTTCTTTAGAACTGCTGGCCTGAATTTGATGAAACTTTCAATTTAGGTCACTGACATACTTTTTCACTTACTGACACTTGGTTTAATGACTAATGAAGGCTAACTCTTGGATTTTCTTTTGATGATTGTGTGCTTTTTTGGTATTTTATGGTGTTCAGTTCCATATGCTGTTTCATTGGTATTTCATTGAACATTGATGTCTGAAAGCCCTTTGAGATATTAGCTTCATATTTGGTACTCAACTGAAACCATACCAGTAATTTAAGCTGTCAGCATGTATAGAATCGCTTCTTTCTGTTTCTTAAATTAGCACACTTCATTTAAAATCTTTCCATGTAGAAATGAATTAGGTTATATAATGTAATAGAACTCATATTAAGATTGTATAGTGTTGAATTTTTAAAAGTGAGATCAGTGTATGAGTCACATCTATAAATAATTCTGCCCTCCTACAGTCTTTGAAAAGTTACTGCATATGTTGGTACCATATTAATATATGGTAGAGTGTGTATCTGCATGCCAATATAAATCCAGAAATGGATTCCTTAGCTTTTCAACGTGATATCAGTCTTGTTTGTGATTGGTTTGGAATTAATTATTTGAGACAGAACATTTGTAAAACAAATGTATGATTATCTCCACATCCAGGAAACCAGCTCCAATAATTAATTTGTCTGTTTGGGGAGAGGGTGGGGGGGTGGGGGGGATTCGTACATTATAAGCTCCTGGGGGGTTGCGTACCTGATAACTTGCTCTGGTCATACAATGCCCACTTATGTTTGTGGCAAAGTGAGAAGACTTTTGGGGTTTATTTTCCGTTCTTTTTAGAGAGGCCCCTCCAAATGTTGTTTCACATCTTTACAAGAGTTTGGGAAGTACAATAGATTTTACAGTACAATAGGTTACAAATACAATACTAAGAAGCTTGAGTGTGCAAATATGTGCTTGCAGGGTTGTACTGAATGGCTGGAATTGGGATTGTTCTCATAATGACCAACTTAGTTGTTCTTCTATTAAACCATTAAGTGACAGAAGGTCCAATTCTATAATGTTTTGCATTCACTGTGTTCTACTTCTGTGTCAGTCTGTACTGGTAAAGGACCTGTGCTGAGAGGTCTGCGCAGAGCTGCTCTGGTCATCGGTCCTCACTGCCTTCAGTTGTGTCATTATTCTTTCTTTGGCACAGCATTGGGTTTATGGAATGCCCTTCCGGATTCCATTGTGTCATAGTCAAGCCTGTCCCGGTTTCAAACTGTGTCATCTGTGTCGTCTAGTTTTAGTTGTAATGAAACTAGAAAAATATACATATATATCTTCTTTTAATATATGTATTTGTATGTTTATATGTGTGTATATGTGTATTTTTATTGATATTACTTTGGATGTATAGTAATTGTTTATTACTGAGTATGGTCTACTTAGGTCTCTCTTTGTATTAGTGCTGCAGTATTGAGATGTACCTTTGGGCGCAAGTTAATAAACTAAACTAAGCATGAATATTGTAATGTTAAGAATACAGCCCTGTTGACACATATACCTGTATGTATTTGAATCCACACACAATGTGCTTCTATTTGATCTGGTGATGTCACAATAGGCAATACTCCTGCCTGACATCAGCTTTCAGGCAATATCCTTTACGGTAATTCTAGGTAGGCATGAATAATGAAGGCTTTGTGTTAACTGTACACTGTAACACCTTCCTGCTGCTTACAAGCCAGCATCTCTACAAACTGTGCTGAAATGAAGATGATATTTATCTTCAGTTCAGAGTACAGAGCGCTGCTGTGCTGACTAAACTACACATTTAGGTAAGCACAAAAATGAGTTGTTTTTATATCTATTTTTAAGAGTACTGATTTCATATTCTTCTGTTATTTACCGGTGACTTGAAGAACAAACACAAACTGTTCCTTACTTGATATAGGTTATTTGTTTTGGTTAAGATGGTCATCATACCAACAGATACTTCATGTAGCTAAACTTTAAGCTCTTGGAAACGTGCTCTAACTGGTCTACCGCTATGCTCCAAGTAAAGCACTGCTCCGGGCTGCATTCCAAGTACAGCACATACTTGTGTAGAATGTAATGTTTTAGTTGTACATTTTTTATAAAATTCTGGCTTAACAGAATTTTCTGTACTAAGCATATCATGTGTTTATAGATACCCTCAAGAGTAATATTGAACCTAAATTGTTGATGTGGTTTAAGACCTCTTGCAATATTCAAAATGTGTTTTTGGAAGATTTGTAATATTTTGCATCTATTTTCACAATTTGTTGGCACTTTGCTGTAAATTTAAGAGAGTAATATCCCAGTTAAAATAAATATTTTGAGCATGTAGGTCTGACTGCTGGTATAGATGTAATTAGTTCATTTTAACTGCCTTAATTAGATACAGCAATGAGGTTTTTCATATACCTGCTGAAATTGTAAAACCTGATGTGTCAAAAGATGCAAAACAAGCTGAGAACGCAACGTTGACCAAGGGCTGATCCTGGATCCAGGCTCTGATCTGAGCGGAGCTTCAGTGCTTTTCAAAGACTAAATTCATTCACTGAATAATATAGCTATTTGCCACACTCATGACAACATTGTGCCAGCAATTTATTGTTTTTTAATGATTGCTGCAGGAATGTCTATGGATCTTTTAATTAGACTTACAAGGGATGCAATGCTTTGTTATACTTGTTTGTAACATTTTTTATTTTAGATAGAATAATCTTCATGATGCCCCAGCTGCAGAATCTGCCCCCCCCCCCCCCCCCCCCCATTTAAACCGAGGATATAAGAGTAATACAATTAACTTACTTCCAGTCTTTCAGTTTTCCCTTGGATTTATTTTCTTTCTCACTGCAAACCTATTAATAATACATTCTTATTCAGGATCATATAAATAATGAAATTATGGACAGATGCTTTCACTTAAGTGTTTATGTTGTCTGACTGGATTATTCTGTTTATTCACAACTGAACATACAAGCAGTGATTTGTTATTTATTATATTTTAATCCTGTAGGGTCATGTGATGTAATGAACCAAAACAAATAAAAAAATGACTTAATCAGTTATACCTTAATGTTCTAAAGAAGGCTACATTTTGTCACTATTTTAAAATACAAATACATTATGTGGTAGTAGTAATTTCAAAACATCCACCACCCACTTGATATATATCACGGGTGTCGGGGTCCAGTATAAATCAGCTATAGATCGAGGGCCGCGATATAACGAGAGACCCATAGAAAAACAAATAGGCTAACAAATACTGTACAACCACTTCCTCGTTTTATTGTGGGCATCAGGGTCCAGTATAAATTCTCTATGCAACCCGCTTTTTGCAGCACACCTTTCTAATTCGTACTGCGCAGGGTAATAGCTTCTCATCAACTTAAGTCTCCAATTAATTTCATGAGTCGTCATCTCTTTTCTCAAATACACAAACCCGCAGCATTAAAAGAACCCATTTCCAGCATAGGATATATAACAGCGATATATCCGAATCCGCAGTATAGCGAGGGGTGGGTGTATTGTATAAAATATTTGGTGCTGATTTGAATTGCTTCATGTACAGTAGTTATTTTATCCTCAATTGTTGCACAATATCTTGAACATACTGTGAGTCATGTTTTTTCTAGATATGATATAACGGTACCACCCAAAGGGCCAAGGAAGTTTTCTTTCTGAATTCTCTCATCTTCCACCTCCTACAGTGAGCTCATTCAAATCTGTTCATTTAAAATGAATGTTGGCAATTCTATTTTTAAGCGTCCTAATTTCAGTACAGCACAAGTTTAAAGAAATAGAACGTACATGCATAGAAGATCTTTATGTGAATTACTGAGATGTACAAACCTTGAGAAAATATGGGTCAGGCTGCAAGTTGCATTCCAGGTCAAAAGGGCTTGGAAGCGCTTGCACACCAAATACAATCCTGTTAATGTGCCCTTGTGATTTATGATTTGATTTATTAATTTGTAAATTATTTAAATTCTGCTACCTCATTTACTGCAGTGGGGAAACGCAGAACAAAAAAATAGGCCTCATACTCTTGATAAAGGGCTTATGAAATTGCAAATGTAAAGCAAGCATGGATCCCTGTTAGCCTGTTCTTGCACTAACCATGTACACATATGAAATAATGCTGTATGAGCCGACTATCAAAGGTTCAATCAGTCATTTCTTTAAATGTTTTGCCAATATTGGGATATAGGGTTGTGAAGAAACAGAAACAGGTCGGCCAGGTCATTAAATTCTGTCAATACAGGGATTGCCAAAATGCCAGTCCGCATGGTTCTCGTGCTGAGAACAGTTGAATCAATATCTTAACTTTTTTTTTTTTTTTTTTTTTTTTTAATGCAATGTAATCTGCAGCTGCCCTAGCTGGCTTCAGTTACAGTAACACATGCTTTGCGCATTACATTCCAGTGTTATAGGGAGGCAGTCTAGCAATAGATTATCAGATGGAAACTTACTGTAGGCTCCATTTAGTACGGTATGGCATTTTGTTGTAACATTATTATTTTTGCAAAGAATTTAATTTTTTTGTACAAAATATCTTAGAATTCAAGGTAATAGTGTACTGCGAAATGTGGTGCAACATTACCTGTATTGTTTTTAGTCTAGTAACTGATTCCTGTTTTTCCACTTTTCTTTTTGTCTTTAGGAGAAGGACACTAGGGAGTAGATTTTCAAAGGTGACAACATTTTAGTCAAATGTCCAAAGTAACACGTCATCTTAGACGACTCCATTTTCACTGAGATTTTCAAAAATGACTTGGATGAATGATGTTCATCGACATCTAAGTTTGCTATTTGTGGCATCAACGCCCAACATTTCCCACAGGTTAGCATCGGAGTTAGACGTCAAGAGAAATGATTTTCAAATTTTCAGACATTAGTCAGCTAGCCGTCTATGTTAATTACTTTTGCATATTACAATGTATGCAGATCAACAGGAAGTGATTCTTTTCTTCTAGGTTTTAGACGTTGCAGCTCAAAGTGCAGTGCCCGCCTCTCCCGCTGCAGAAGGAAAGGGAGCTGACAAACCCACCACAGTCAAAATTAAAGCATCAGATGAGAAAGGCGAATGCTCTGCTCAAAAGGTAGCCAGATGCAGCCTCAGAAAAACAAAATAAATATGGAATTTGTTTTTCATTTAGTAATGACTCTCTTAATGGAGACGACTGTTTTGTTATTCGATAAATATCTCACCTTTTCATTTATGATACTCTCCATGTATTTAAAAAAAAAAAGCATCACACCTTGCATTGGAACACTGTTGAATTTTTAAAGTACAGTATTTTTTTACCCACATGCAAAAGGGACAGAGAAAATACATTTGTTATAGTGCAACTTAATTTGAATGAAAACTTTTTGGTATGCAGTACCCTGTAGCACTACATACATAGTGATATTGATAATTTAATTAAAACCTTTTGAATGTCTGTTATTGCTCAGACTTTACTTGAAGACTTTTTTATGCTTATTGATCACATTATCAACATGGTACTGTACGTTTATTTCCTGTAATAAAAACCTGAATGTAATTTTGGGTAAACTCCAAAAACTAATGTTGATAGAATGAGAATTTGGGGAAGATAAATTAACGTATAATCCCTTATGACAAGAATTCTTTAGTTTTACTATAGGAATCTTATAATAAAATGTAGTTAATTGGGATATACTATAGAGAAATACTATATAATTATATAGTAAATATTATGTAACACTACAGAACGAAGTAGTACAAACAGAACTACTGTACAAATAATATAGAATATTATAGGAACACTATAGGGCACTACAGAAATCCTATAGGATCATACAGTAATACTATTGATTTTTTTTCAGAAGGGATTAACAAATATACACACAAACCTACTTATTTTTCAGCAATCAATACATCATTCTGACTATTTGTTTAAGATAAATGTAAATAATGTTCACAACCATTACAACACACCTTTCTCCCTCTTGTCAACTCTCATTTCTTTCCACTCTGTTTTCCAGTGTGTTCTTGCAAGTGACAGCAGCAGGCACCTTTTTGTAGACGTGCTCTACACGCCATTGGAGCAGGTCTAACTTTAGAAGCCTAAATGCCTGTTTAGACAGAGTCTAAATGTTTGAAAATCACACGTAAATATGGTAATGACTAGAAGCTGATAGACTGGGCAGGGTGTCTAAGGACATGAACGTGGGAATTTAGACGCTTTAGAAAACCACTCTTACACTAGACCCCGTCAAAACGATTAAAAAGCTGACTTACACCCATCTAAAGTCCTTAGACGCCTTTGAAAATCTACCCCTTGATTTTCTAAACAGTTTAGCACACTTGTTTGAAATTAGGTTTCAGTTGGGGAAAAATGATGGTTTATTGGAGTTAGGTACTGTAATTATATAGTGTGTGTTTTTTAAATGCAGTTTGGAGCTGGTGGCAAAGCTACTTTGATTATCATTTGGTTCACAATATGCGCCTAACACAGATGAAGAAATAAAGCTGAATGTAGTCTTATCTGTGGACAGTGACTATTTTGTCCAATATCTTTAGTAAATTATAGCAACAAAGTTTATATGATTTTAAAATAAAACGGCAATAAAATAGGGTACAATTTTGTGGTTAAGAAGTTACGTTAGACTGGGTCATTCCAGTTAATCCAAAACAGCTGTATTCTTTTTTCTGTTTTGGAAATAATCCCACTCTAGCAATTCTCAGTGGATAGAATTCCTGGAATCATATGGGTATATACAGTCAAGCTTTTACACAGCTATATGTTATAAATATTCATGTATACTGTATATTAACATGTTATTTAAACATTATGTAAGTAAAACATGTTAGTTTGGTTGTACATTCCCATTAAGCAGTTGGTTCAGTTAAGGAAAATGCAGCTTGCATTTTAATACCCTCACATTATGCCTGTGGTTTGGTAACATGTTACTGCTGATGTGTATTTTGAACCTTATTGTTTGGAATTACAAACTGTTTGGTTTTTCTTTTGTCTCTCTTTCAACTAGATTGGCCTTTTTATTTGTAAGACTTCAAAACCTAACTGACATTAGAAAGCTATTTCCCCACAGTGTTAACTAGCTTCCTGACTACTTTCTGGCAAGTGCTCAATGTAATTGTTTCTCAAGATGGACCCTGCATCCCAGGGTGGGCAATGTAATGAATTGAGAAGTTGCTTATGTGGAGCACAGCAACACTGCCTTCATCATGAAAAACAAAAGGGACTTTTGATTACATCCTTATGTAGGGGAATTATTTTACAATGTACTGGAAGTAATAGGTAAATATACTGCAAATAGGCTTCACTTTTTGCATTTGCTATATGATTTGAATTGCTGAATGTGCTGAGAATACTCTGCTTACATACTACATGCTTGCCCATAAAGCAACTTGCTATGAAACGATATGAAACTGAGTGTTATTTATGTCAATTAAGTCACTAATTTGCAAAACTGTTTGTAGTGCTAATGTAGTATATTAATATACTCATGCGAAAATGATGTTTTAATTATTTACAGTAAAGTATATGCAACAGAAATGCACACTATTCATGAATACATATTTTGTAGAACTGTTCCGAAATTTATGCGCTTTTAAATTGCTTTTTTAAAGACATGTTATGTGCACAATGATGATTACTGATTATGACTGGCTATTGCTCATTTTCCAATAATCCTCATACCTGCCTTCCTCATAGCTTTGTTGCTTGTCACTTACTATAAATATGTATACGTTTGCAATTGGATGGAACCAAAAAAATACCAGTTTGTAATAATTAAGTTGTCTTTAATCTGATACATTACATTTATCTTATCTAATGGAGCTAATAACAATGTGTTCTCATTGGAAGGGCCCCACAGATTGAGTTAATAGCTTCATTAATTGAAAAGGTTATGCGAGTGGACACGAATACAATAAGTGAAATGTTGCATATCTGACTGTCACATAACCACCCTGATCAATTAACCACCTCACCAAATAAATAAATATTAAAATTAGCCTGTGAGAGTAATGGTATTGGGAGTAAGAGAACAGCTTCCGCGATGGAAACAGAAAGAAAGCGTTATAGCTATCAGCCTTTTGGCAGTGAGTTGTTCTAGCTTTTATGCATTTGAATTAAACAAAGCAAGCTTCATAAACGCAATGCTTACCGGCTGTTTGTTTAAAACAGCCGAAGCAATATTCAAACCAAGCTGCTTATCGGCTGTTGGCAAGAAAGAGAGCAAAGTACCGTGACAGAGATATTAAGAAAGCAGAACCAGGGAGGCAGGGACTTCTACAGTTAAGAAAGAAGCCATCAGTTGCAGGTTACTGTACATTTACCGTTTGTTTTGTATTTTGTTTAAAAGGTTTGCGTGGAGATGGCTTATAGTAAACCGCACAGAAACACTGTGCATTGTAGTGTAATTAATCTCCTTTACTTTTGCTTACTTTTAAAGCAAAGAATTTCCCTATTTTTACAGTAGTTTGTGTGTTGTTTTTGTTCACCAACCTATTTATGGATGTGTAAATGTTCATTTTCTATAGATGTTTGCAAATCTGACTTTTTCACATATCTGCCTATACCCCAGTCCACAGGGGGTCGGATATGCAACGTTGTACTGTACTTTGCCAGATATGTTTAAACTGAATGCGAAATAAATGCCAAACGGAAAAAAAAAAATGGTTTCAAATAATATTTGTTCGACAAAGCAAGTTGTGGCATGTACTTGCTAATGAAATGACCAACATCTGCTCAATTTTATAATGTTAATGAACATCAGTGACTGCCTTTTTCTTCTGCCAGCATCTGTATTTGGGGTACATTTGCATAAAGATTTGATTGGGTGAATGGAGGCAGAGTGTTCTGGGAAAAGAGCAATTTCATGCTGCATTCACTTTAATTCAGCATTGTTAACACAGCATGATTTCACAGCAGCACCAGTGGGCATAGTCTAGCCTTTAAAGGGATTGGTATGATAAATAAGGTGAATGTGTTTATACCTTTATCCACTGTGATTTCTGTCAGCAGAATTCAAACGAGATATATAAAATCAGTGTCAGAATTAAACCTTGTAATAGGACATCTCAAATGTATATTTAAAAAAAAAAAAAAAAAAAAAAAAACTTAATAGATTTTTTTTTATCCTTGGTAACTGTGTTATTGATCTTGAGACCCTGATTTTAAATGGGATTGAGGAAAAAAGTGAATGTTAGTCTGTTGTCCCTTAAAGTATTAAATTGAAAGGAGGCACAGGAATCTGGATTAAAGCTGCCCAACATTCTTGTGGATGGGAAGTACAACTTTTTTTTTTTTTTTTTTAAATCTCCTTTGCAAAATGCAGGTAGTTCTGGTGCTGAGCATTTTGTTTCATCATATTTACATTCTGGCTTTTCTGCTATTGGCTGCTTTGCCAGTTTCTTTTCCCAATGGGGTAGTGAATGATCCGAAGTATGTTATACCATTGAGCTATAGTCATCATAACAGGGTAACCTCCTATGATTGTTTGAATGCATCATTTACACCTTTTTTGAAATGGCAAAGACCGTGGTTATTTTTGCAACCAAAAATCTGCCATTGCATTGACTTGACATCTGTAAGGACCGTCTCAGATCAATGTAAGAATTATTCATATTGTAAAACCAGAATGGTTAAGATTCTGATTATACTGAGACACTGTCATCCAGATTTTAAAAGGATGTTAATGCTAAGTATGTTTTTATTCTGTGGGGATATTGAACTAAACCCTGGCCCAACAAATATCACTTCCTTGGGTTCCACATGAAAGGATTAAAAATTGCACATACAAACATTAGAAGCCTTCCTCCAAAAATGGAAATGCTTATACTTTGGGTGGAACAAACTCAACCTGATTTTTAAAAATGGAATAAAGGTTGGCTTAGGGAAAACACCCCTGATAGTACTGTTTTAATACCTGGCTGTGTAATAAGGAGGGCTAGATTGTTTAAAGGTGGAGGGGTTGCTATTTATTATAAAGAAAGATTTAATGTTAAGGTTGTTGTTGAGCTGTCTTGTATTAAGCAATATGAATTATTGTAGAAGTTTTGTTTCCTAATTCAAAAGCGCTTGCTGTTGCTGCTTGTTATCGCCGCCATGCTGCTAATGTTGTCAATAGGACATATAATTGAGACAATTTCTCAATTTAAAATTAAACATGAGTTATTTATCAGTGGGGATTTTAACTTGGATTGGGGGTCAGGGAACAGTAAACAGTTTAAAGCACTGAGTGAATAAAATGGCTTAAGTCAACCCATAAACATAGCTACTAAGTGTAATTCTAAAGATCCAAGAAAAGCAACAACTATTGATTTAATATTGACAAACGCCCCAAGAAAAGTCTGCTTAGCAGGCATGGTATCTGGTCAGTTGAGTGATCATGAGCTAATGTTTTGTGTCAGAAAGCTTAAAGCTCAGAAATTGAAACCTAAAATAATTGAGGAGATAACTTAAGTGTTTCAGCAAACAGGCTTTCCTGCAAGATCTGAGTATGCTAAGCTGGTATATAATTGAGCTTGTCCCCTCAGTAGAGGAGGCCTGGGGTTTGTTTCACAGTATGTTTATTGAGGTTATTACCAAAACATGCACCACTTAGAAAACGTCGGGCGCATGGTCAGAGCTCTGTATGGATGACCACAGAGTTGCTTACTCTGTATGAGAATAGAGATCAAGCATGGAAGAAGGCACTAATAAGTGGTCAGCAAAAGGACTGAGTGCTTTTTAAGCAACTTAGAAACCAGTGTATCTCATTAACTAAAATAACTAAGGCTATTTACTTTAATTAAGTTTTATAAGAAAACTTTACCTGTACGTCTTCTTCTAATGGTGCATAGCACTTGGTATTAATAAGTTTGATTTCTGTAGTGTCTTACCTTCAACTGTTTGTGAGCTATTAAAAACATTGGATACTTTTGAAGGGGTGTGGAGCAGATCATTTGGAACCATATTACTTGAAACTGGCTAGAAATATTATCCAATGTCCTTTGGCACATTTGTTTACTTTATCCCTAAATACAGGTACTACATTATGGAAACTGGCACATAATGTGCCAGTACATGAAGGTGGATCTTATATATTGTTAATTATAGACCAATATTGTTGCTGTTTGTATTGGCAAAATGCTTGGAGAAAGTGGTATTGGGTCAGCTTAGTGTTTATTAACCTGTTGTCTCCAACCCAGTCAGGTTTAGATCTGGTCATGGGACAATAACAGCAGAGACCAAAGTGCAGGTGCCATGGATAGTAAGCAGGTGGCAGCTGCTGCCTTTATTGACTTGTCTAAGGCATTTGATACTGTAGATCACTTGTTATTATGTGAGAGGCTGGGGGAATTGGGGCTATCTGATAAAGCTGTAAATTGGTTCCATGATTACTTCAATGATAGGAAATAACAAGTAAAGGGAGGGGGTAAATTATCTTTAATTTTAGAGGATGAAAAAGATGTACCGCAGGGCTGTATTTTGGACCCAACATTATTCTCATTGTATATCTTATTGTCTGTCAGGGTTGGAGTTCTTTGTCATCTTTATGCGGATGACATAGTGCTTTATGCATTTGGATGCTGAGGCAAAGATGTAGTAGAAAAACTTCAAGAGGCATTTAATATTGTACAACACCGATTCTGGAACTTAAAGCTACTGCTTAATACAAAAAAAAAAAAACTAAGGTAATGTTCTTTGGATTTAAATTCAATGACTGACTGGGGAGCCTCTTGAGGTGGTGGTTGTTATAAATATTTAGGGATGTGGTTAGATCCATAGCGCAAGTTTGATTTGCATATTTCCATTACTTCAAAGAAAATTACACAAACTTGGGTTTCTTTATTGACAGCAAAAAAAATGTCATGCTTAAAAGTAGAAACTGTGTTGTTAAGAGCTGTATTTTTCCTTTATTTGATTGGTTATACTTTCTACTTGCATGCATCTGTTGAACAATTAAAAAGGTTGGATCGGCTAATGAATAAAGCAGCCAGATGTGTATTAGGGTGTCTTCCCCACTGTCAGTTACTTACATCCTTAAAGTGCATTTCATTAGATTTCAGAAGACAACTTCAATGGATACTATTGGTGTGTAAAACTGTAGGCTTGTCACCAGGGTATCTAGGTTTGATACTACAGACAAATATAGTCAAGTATAATTTAAGATCCAGCCTTATACTTAATTATCAATTAACAGGGAGGTCTTGTGTTAGTGAAACGGCCTTCAGCTATAGTGCACCTATGGAATGGAATCGGTTGGACAAAAATATTAAGGATATGATTGTGCCTGTAATTGGCAGCCAACATTTACCAGATAAATGTTGAATAATGGCTAAAGTTAAGTCCATTTTATGAATTAACAATTTGTAAATGTTTTTGATGCCTCGTTGAATGTTGTTGATGTTTTATCATGTTTAAACTTGTGTTGTATGCCTTGTAGACTTGTGTTTGTTTTTGGTTTTGTAAAATGTTTATTGTATTTACAGCTGCCTGTTCTGTGGTCATCTTGAATGAATGAATGAATGAATACATAAATATCGGGATACATGTTGTACATATTTTTACTAACATATAACAGGTTGAGAATAACCTTTACTAATTTACATTCCTAGAATTTGACACTTACACCATGTAGAGTTTGAAATACATCAGTATATAAACATCTTTTCTAATCAGTTGGCATTTTTCACTTTTGTTTTCATCTTGCATATTAAAAAGATTGCTGGTGCCTTATGAGAAAACTACTAATTTTTCACTGTCCTAACAAGTTAGTTATGGACATGTATTATTGCACAGAAGAATGAACACATATATATTCCATTGCATTATGTAAGTCACAAACTTTTTTTTATGTCTGCTTGGAGCTAGTCATAGCACATGTTCTTCCACGTGTAATAGCACTACAAAATTGCACATTATACACAGATACAGTCTTCATTGAGTACTGTACAAATCCACAGACATTTGCTGACTTAAAATAATTTAAACTTAATCAAATATCTAAATAATATAGGAACTTTCAGTTTTATATATTTTATATATAATATTTTAATATGATTAAGACAGGTGACATCCTTTAACAGAAGCATAATGCTATTGAAATAGGGTTGGGCTATGGTAAGTTGGAATGGCAGTGTATTCTAAGTGATTAGAGTCACTATGTACAGTAATTGCTAATTATAAAGGTAATGAGCTTTGAGAATATGTCATTCAATGAATCTCAGGGTTTGATGTGCAACTGCATTTGAGTGACAGTGAAGTGCAGAGAAACAAATGTGTAAATTCAGATATGAAATTAAGAGACCACGTCTACTTTTCTATTACCATGTTTAGTTAATGGTAAATACCTGTTTGTATTTATTTTATTTATTTAATTTAATTTGTGATTTACTTACTTTATTCAAATTATTTACATCAATAAATGCTGTCTTCACGTTAAAAACAAAGATAATGAAAGTTGCAAACTACTGTAATAATTTTATATTATTTTTAAACAGATTGGAAATGATATACTGGTCTTGTGAGTTTATTTACAGTGTCTTCCAGCATACTTTGCTTTATTGCTGCACCTTAGCTGTTAGTTTGGGAAACCTGGTTCTTAGATATAAAGATAGTCCACTGTATAACTCCTGTAATATATTTATATTATTAGATAGAGATCCATGTGGACCCATCAGTGCAAGTACATACTGTATCTTTTTTATGTTTTACAACTAAATATAATTGTGAGTGACCACAAACAGAAGTACTGAGCTTATTTAAGAAATCCAAGCTGCACCAGGAGAAATCTGATACATTTTGGAACACATATTAACATCTGGCACTTAAAGGACGCTTAAAACGAAACAGTAGATAGACGAAGGCCTTTGAACAAAATGTGAAAATGGTCTGTTCTCAAACTGCCCTTTTAATTATATTCATATCATGCTGGCACTGAAACGGTGTTTATTTTCCATGGAATATTCATCTATTTTGAATAATGTGGCGGAAAGAAGTGATTTAAACATTCCACTTTAGGAAAATATGAGCACTGTTTAAAAAATGTTTGTAGTCAGAAGCCTCTTCTGCAGTGTTCTTCTACAGTGTTCTGCTGTGCAGTCATAAATTGATGTGTGAACAATATCATCTCTGACCATGTGTTTATCAAAATACATATTCATCCAACTATTAAAACGATCCTATTCATTAATAATAAACAGCTAATAAAATGTACTGTACAATTCTAGCTAGTACATCTTTTAATTACTGTAATGTGATTGATATGTTTAACTACAGTGCAGTCACCCACGTTATAAAGGGTATTCTAAATCAATTATTGAAGCTAATTGAAGCTTTATTGTAGAATGTAACTGGAACAAATAAGTAGACATACACATAAAAAAAAAAAACAAATAGTGACTATGACAGGAGTGAAAGGAGCCCCTCTTGTAATTCGCCCTCCTGACTACTGGCAGCGCTGTGCAGGAAGGACTGAGACCAAGGAGAAAGGCAGAGTCAGGGTTGGGGCAGAAGCCGCAGTTTTAGCGGCCATCTTAATTTGGGGAAAGACCTCATGGTCGAGCCCCATTATTGCAATCAGCTGCGCTGCGCTCGACGATTGGCTGAGGTGGGGCAGTGCACTGATTGCAGGGGTGGAGCTCAGCATTATTTAGGCTGTGGGGTTCTGCCATTCTGTCTTCCTGTCCTAAACTCAGGCGGTCATGGTGCATAAGCTTTGTGAGTTTGTTTGTTTGTTTGTTTGTTTGTTTTTTGTTGTGTTTTGTACTCTGCTGTCTCCAAGCCTGGACTTCACCTGTGATCCATGGCATCTCCAACAACTACCATTCCTGCTTGGGAGAGGGAGCCCAAGCCACCTGTTCTTGGTGGATTGTTTGTTTTTCATTTCAAGCCTCTGCTTACCATAGCTGGTAACAGAGGCAGTTTTTCATTGCAAATTGTGTGGAAACCCACTGCTCGGGACTTTGTATTTCTGGGTGTGCTATAAATAAAAATCCACCCTCAACTACGTGTCTCCTGTCACTTCACTTCCTCCCATAACCCTCCACAGTGACAAAAATGATTATAGAATAATTTGTGTATTCTTCAAAAAATACAGTACACTTACAAAATAATGTATTTATTAAAATGCAGGTATTTTCATCATTTTTGCTGTCAAATTGCTGAAGTTAAATAACTCTATGCTGCAGCAGTACTGGTATGGTTATAAGTCTGTGTATTTCAACGTGATTGTATTGAATTTGGAGTTCAATAGAACTGACTATCATAATAAATACTAATCTGAGAGGCTACCTGACCTCTACTGCCCCAGATTTGCATGACGTCCCTGTAGCCCTTCATCTCCATTGATTTGATAGGCCAGCTTGCATTGAGTAAGCATCTGGCTTTAATAGGTGCCTTTCCCCAGCCTCTTCAGCTTGTTGGATTGTGCAGACCGAGAGACACAATCATTCTACCTGCCATGATGATTCACACACCATATGTCTCTTCAGAATCCCAGCTTAGCCATTTGCAGGGCAATGTCCTGCTTCATTTAGGAAATGATGAGTTAGCTTTCACTAATCTAATATTCGTCGCTTCAGAATTTGTCATTTCTGTGAGAGTTCTTGATAGTAATAATTTATTCTTTCACATGCTATGAATAGACCCTTGCCCATAGCTAATGAATTTCATTTTCTTTCCTCACCAGCAGGAAGTACATGCCATACCAGCACATTTCCTGGAGTTGTGCGAACACCTACCCTGATGATGCAGCCCTCATTGGATAGTAAACCTTTTATGTCCTTTCCCATGGATACTAGTTCTGCTGTTGGACTCTTCCCAAATTTTAACACAGTAAGTAGATGTGTGATTTTGTTGCTGTTATTTTAGATGCTGTAATGCCCCAGTGTGCAATGCCTGTCTTGTAAAATACAGTTGGTAGTTTTGTATTCATTAATATTTGTTCCAAGTTTGTGAACTGCGTTTATACATTGTTACATCCCATTTGGGACTGCGTCCAACTAACATACTGTTTTCATTTCTGCAAACATCCAGCTTTTTATTAACCCACCTTGTTTTCAAAATCATTATCCTGCTTCTTCCAACAACTGGAAAGTGTTTGTGCTGTCACGATGCTGCCTGCATGCCGAAAGACCAACACACTATACAGCTACAGACATCCCCCCACCAACTAGGGTGAACAAAATTGATTTCAGGCTTTATCTACCCGAAAGCAGTTTTCATTTCGACAGCAGATGCTGAGAGTGTGGATTTGAGATTGATGTGACCTGAAATAGACTTAAAAACAATGTTCTTCCATAACCATTTGCCAGCTGGAATATGTGCACTCTTCACTCTTTTCAGTAGGCATCTTTCAAAATTCAAGTGCAGTAATAATTTAATTTAATTTATTATTTGTATATTTTTTTAAATCAATAATGGATCCCTATTCCTAGCATCTGGGCTACAGTGAGTCTGCCCATGTGTCACAGTTTACAACATTGTACTCCTATCAACCCATTGCACATTCACATATACGCATGTCTATGGCCAAAAGTTTTGCATCGCCTAGAATTTTAGAATTGAGACATAATTTAAAAAAAACGAAACAAAACAAAACAAAAAAAACTATATGAACATAATTGTGATCTTTTATTTAACATCATGACATCAAAGAAACTGCAAACCATAATAGTAGTACAGTATTTTATGTTAGATTTTTTTTAATGTTCTGTTTGTCAGTTTTTCATTAAGTACCATATATGGAAAACTATAAAGCACCATGTAATTCAATATGTTAACTTAACGTTATTCAGCAGATTTCATTTAATTTTATGAAACAAAATGTGTTAATTCTATATTGTGTTGCAAAACTTTTGACCATAGCTGTGTATACTGTGTGTAACACATTTAGTCTGTGCCTCTTCATTTTTCATGAGTGTTAAATCTATAAACTGTAACAGAATAATTTGACTGTTTTTAATATTGTATTCAACCAGTTAATTTAAAATATACTGTTTATACTATAAATAAAATACAAATATGATTTAAACACCCCAGCAACAATCTGAAGTTAGACTGGTTAAAATTACATCAGAGCACCATTTTTTTATATCAGCATTGCTTATAATATTTTCCGAGAAATATTGGCTCAGTTCTGTCAGATATATCTTGGCCAAGATAGCTGTATTTACAGTGGCACCCTTTTCTAGGCAACAGGTTCCTATCAGAAAAGAAGAAAAAAAAAAACATGACATGTACTGAACCCAAGCAAACATTTATAGTTCCATAATATATGAACTAGTCCTCCACTAATTAGATGGACAGTTTGTTCTAACTTTTAGAAAAAAAAAAATAGAGTGCAAGCACGGGAGCTTCATAAGTACTATGTGTCCCAGTTTCAACTTAAATGGGTTTAAATACAGCAATGTAAAACAACAGTAAAACCAATGTTTGTGAGTCAAATTGCATTATGGGGGAAATGGGAGCCACAACCTTACTGTGTTATAAACAATTCTGCACTATAACGGATCGCGTTATAGCGGGGTAGCACTGTAAATGTAACTTTTTGTTTTACCCTAACATTTAGAATTAGTATTACTATGGATAAAGATTAAGTGTATAAAGAAAAAATGGCATTGCCTTAATGTGAATTCGTGTTTATTTAATAAACAAAACATTCTCATTAATTCAGCTTTTCCTAAAAAAAAAAAAAAAAAAGGAACAGAACATTCCCGACATTTTCATTAATGGCCAAACAGGGTTACAATTTGAAATACATGCAGATCATTAATATTTAGTTTCATTCTTTATAGAAGGAGCTATTGAAGACAAGGCTTCACAGAATACTGTAGCCAGAAATGTGACATTATTAATCCCTCTGGACTAGACGGTGCAGTAGTGTAGAGCAGGTGTTCCTGTTACAGTTCAAGCCTCTTAATAATTCAGTCTACGGGCAAGAGTCCGGTTCAAGTAGACTCCTGTTTGGTAATTGAATACAGGCAATCTTTTATTAAAAGTGGAGAGCTAAACCGGTTTTAAATCCCAACTAAATACATTAATGTTTAAATAGCAGCTCCTTGCAAGGTATTGCATGCTGCCCCTTGTTTACTTAGCGTACAGCAAGCCAGCATGGGTAAAATGTTAAGTTTATAGTCTCTTTTACTTGATAAATATCCATTCAGTAGTACAATTTTGCATATGTGTTTAGCAACTATCAACGAGATAGACCTGGTTGACAGCAATGTGCCATTTCAGTGGATGGTCAGTACATGCGCATTATTGGTGGATGATAGCTGCATCTATTTGTTCAGCACTGCGGATTGTGGTTGAGTAAAGACCTACATTGTCAACGTTAACGGGCAATAGATGATGTGAACCTAGCCAAATGAGTAAAAACAGTAAAGACCTTCAGCAAAATAGTATTGCATATAAGCTTTATATGCATATCTGCACTATGTTATAAATAATTTAAATGGTATTAAAATTATCATAGAGTGTTATGTTGGAAACATCAGCCTTATAAAAAGGGACATTTCAGGATGCATAATCTAGGGGTGAAACACACCATTATGCCTGGGTGTCCGGTTTATGTTTTAATTTAACCTTAAGGTAGACCAGTGTTTGGTGCAGAATTTAAATACGTTCTACTTCACACTACATCTTTGTAAAGAATTGAAACCCTTGAACAAGTCTCTGTTTAACCTGTCAAAAAAACAAGATTTGAAAGATATTCCTTTTTAATGTCTCCACGTTTGGAGGAGAAGAGCTCTGCACCAATTAAAAAATACATTTAAAATTTAAAAAATACATTTTGGCTAACCTCAAACATATTCCTGCAGCATTTATGGAAATGTAGGCCAACTGAAGTAATATGCTTGACGTTATTTATTTGCTGAATATTGTACATTCTCATGTTTTAAAACAGACTTACTTGCTGAGAAGGGAGACAAGACAAAAGAGTATAATTTAAATTCATTGGATAGTAACAACATGACACACTGCAACTGAAGCATCACCCCATAGAGGCTATCAGTAGAAATAAATGTTAATTAACATTGTTAACATGATAGACAAAGCCAGTCTTTAAGTCTAATGAATCAATATTTGGAAAGTACAGCTTTCCTTAAAATAGTAGTTAAATGACATTATAAATGTAGGCTAGGACCTGTGAAGTGGTACGTTTCTGGAATGCATCGCGGTGTTCTCAAACCTAAAATTAACATACTTTTTTTTTTTTTTTTTTTAATGAGAAATAAACATTTTCAGCAAAGTAAATTTATAATTAAATTCAGAATTTTAATATTTGCTCATAATAATTTGGTTTATTTTAGTCCTTTTTCCCCAATATTGTCATATATCTAATTAAAGTATCTTTGGCTTTGTGCTTGGGCATGCAATCATGCTGATAAAGTGAGGGCTCTTTATCCTCACATTTTAAGTAGACTTATTAATTAATGTCTTCCAACAAGCTGTAATCCACACAAGCTGTGAGTAATGTTTTATTGATTCTTAATGGTGTAAATTCTCTACTCTCGTCATGACCAATTGACAGCCTGCGCTCTGTTGTTTGTGAAAGAGCATTGAATGCTTTGAGGTAATCATGAGCTCTGTTCTCTAGAGATCTCCAGCAGCATGCTGTTTTGTTTGTGCATTTGTCCTTGCGCTGCTGCACAGCTTCGTGCTGGCTGAGCCTCTTCTGCATTCCCAGTGCAGCTTATTCAAAATCTGCATTTGAAGTAAATACAGGGTGGAATTTTTGCACTTGCATCCTTCAGTTGGTCAGAGAATTTTTTAAAACATTTTTTTCAGGGGGAGGCATTGCTATAATGGAGAACCTAGAGGTGCAGAAGATATATATATATGTTTTTCAACTTTCACTTATTTTTTTTTCAACATGGTCAATCTCAGATCTTGTGTGCACTGTTTTATGCAATACACCTTCTAACTCAATATACATTATTTTAATTCACAGAAATCTTTGATTGCGGATAGTATACACATTTTGTAATAAAACCTTGGTGTACTAAAATAGTGGGCCATAAAAATCAAATTTTTTTGAAATAAGCTGTCTGATCATGGCATACAGTGTGTCTATATATTCTGTCGAGGGTTCAAAAATCTTGAAATGGTTTTATCCCTACAGATGTGAACTGGAATGTATTAGTTGCTTTCCAATTGCTCACATGCAGCTAATTCCAAGGTGGGCAGTCTCAAAAGGCACCTGAACTTTTATACTGCTGGTATTATGTATACAATTTTATTTTATTTCTGTACCACTGCCCTGTATCTTGTTTTTTTATGTCAAAAAGTCTGATGATGTTTACCTAGCAAAATTAGCAAATCGTATGTAGGAATATGTAGGCATATGTTAATATGTTCAGTTGTATCTTTATCTGCTCTGTTTATTTGCTCAACATGTTAACTATTCACACAGTTTATTGTTTACCAGGTCATTTTAAATTTAAAATGCAGATGGATTCTGTGAATTATGTATTGTCTGTGAATTAAAAGAGCTAGGTTGGCTTGTATAACCATAATTTTTAATTAAAAAAAGAAAAAAAAAATACTTAAAACTTTGTAACACTTTATTGCAGGCCTGGTCCTGCCTTGAAGATCTGTATTTTTAAATTTTTTATTTTACTTGCACAAAGGACCGTCCGTATTCTGTTGTTTTTAAACATTATAATCAACAACGTTTCCTTCATTATGAAGTATAGTGCTTTCTTTACACATGCAAGCTTTGAAACTTAGTGGTCTTTTAGCTGACATCAAATCTCTCTAATAAATGCTCAACTAGACTGCTTTGTATTAAGTGTTCTGTTCTGATGTTTGACCTCCAGATGGATCCTGTACAGAAAGCAGTAATTAACCACACTTTCGGAGTGTCTAGTCCTCCGAAGAAGAAGCAAGTTATTTCCTGCAATGTATGCCGACTTCATTTTAATTCAGATGTGAGTATAATATGCTTACTGGTGGGATGCTTTCTACTCTTGTTGTGCTGTATTGAGCTTATCATTTTATACCATTTATTTAAAAAAGTCATCTACCTTGCATGAAGGTTCACGTTAAAAGGGATTTAAGGCTCATATGTTAGCCAACCAAGTTAAAACAATCAGGAACACCCTTATATTTGACTTTGGATTTTCACATTAATTTAGTATTAAATATTTTATGAACAATTTATAAGGCAACAAACCATCACTGGTTTCATCGTCTAAACATGTTTAATGCACTTAAATTTTTATCTTTCAAACTTGATATGTAGAAAGGGAATAATGGCTACAATGGCAGAATGACCCTGTAGTCGAAGCTCAGGGTGGATGTCATTCTTTAGAATCACTTTATTGGGATTAAAATGGTAATTCATCACTTAAGTAATTGCTGGGTTTCCTGGGATGGTCCTTCAACAGTAAAATGCACTCAAAAGAATTGTGCCCTCGTTCTGAAGTTCAAATATATTTTTTCTCTCAGTGACTGGAATGAACTGTGTCTAAAATTGTTACACATAGTGTGTAGTTTATATTTTAAACAAATCTCTGTATGTAATCATTTAAACATGTTCTAAGGTTTTACATAACACACACACACACACACACACACACACACACACAAGTATGTGTATGTATGTATATATATATATATGTGTGGGTGTGTGTGTGTATATATATATATATATATATATATATATATATATATATATATATATATATATATATATATATATATATATATATAAAAAGAATGTGTTTATGTCTCAGTGCACTGACATGCCTTGAAGTATACATGTAATGACCTATAAATAAATACAGGCTGTCAATGTCAAGTATATTGAATCCAGGCAAGGGTATTAATCTTTGAGTCAGTAGGCACAGCTTAGGAGAACATGAGGGAATGCATCATTATAACAAAGCCTGTTCAGAGCAATTCAGGTGACAAGTAGTATTTGAAATGCAATACATGCCTATTTGCAAGGGAAAAGGACTGTTTACAAAGTTCAACTTGTTTTTAGGTTAATTGCTTGGAGGCACTGTAATTAGTTACCATGTTTTCTTGTTCTTTGATTTTCTTTAGACATTGGTTAAGCCATTTAATTTAAGACGGATGGTTTAAGTGGCATTGCCACTGCTAAATCTCCCACTGTGAACCTTCATTTCTTAGAATAAATACGTAAGAGGAAGAAGACAGTTGGAAAGTTTTTGTGGCCTACATTTAATGCTCTTATTTTATCCTGCTAACCATGACAATGTGCTAAACAGGCCTAATGTTGTATTTGTGTTTTGAGAAAGGACTGTAGTAATTGTGATCCAGTGCCAACTGGGCAAAATGTACAGAAGCAGTATATCATTTGTGAGTAGGCTAACTATCAGTAAGTATGTCACAAGTAATGTGCAGTATAAAAAGCGTGAAAGGTGTATAACAATAACATATCCTATATAAATCACAGCACAGAAAGCAATTATATCACGTCATTGGTATTGCATGCCAGTGAGGTAAGAACTCATAATAACACATCTACTGTAGTCTAAAGTATGTGTTGGAGAAGCCGGAGAATTAAAAAAAGATGTGTTCTAAAACCGTTTTCATTTCGGTGTAACCTTTATAAAGCTGTAGCTATATAAAGTAGTTGAGAGCTTTTTGTTCTTCCCTGCTAAAATAATCTCTTTCTTGTTTGTAAAAATAGAAACATGTAATTTAATCACCTTCATCTTGGAGAGCTGTTATTTCATTATGTCATTCTCACTTGGCACACAGTACCAGGAGTGGGTAGCATGTAGTGTTTGCACCGACTCCTCTGAGCTTTGATGTAGCCTTACGTGAAGGACAAAGCCTCCTGCTGTTTTAACGGACAGTTAAACATACCCTTGAGTAGCCAACAGTTCAGTTGTAGGCCGCCATGGATCAAATTAGCTCAACTGATCAACTGATGTCGAGCGTGGACCAAAGAGTACTTTATTAGTTTTTCTTGTATGCACAACAAAATCAGTTTTAATATAATTGCTTTCAACAAGTATTCATCCAGACTTTCAATGAAGCTCTCATTTTCTATAATTAAAGGTATTCAATACTTGAGTGAGGGAATGTATTGAAGCAGATAGAAGGCGATTAAAAACACAAATGTAACATTCTGCTTTACTAGAGATTAATGGCAAAATTATACAGTAAAACTGTAAACCTTTTAAACTGTGCAGTTAGAGAAATTAGTCATTTTAATGTCGGACAGTAGACATTTATTCACTGACCCCATTTGGGATTTGGGTTTAGTTCAGATTTTCTATTAGGTGTACTTAAAGGACTTGATATAATGGTTTCATAACAACATCTTTTTTTTTTTTGTTTTACCTGATTTATTGTCCTGTTCTGTTTATTTATTTGTTTCTCCTTAGATCATTAAAAAAAAAGTCTCAACCATGTTTCATCACAATTGTGTAAGGATACCCTGAGATGCAGATACACCATGCACAACTCTAAGGGACGTGCATCAACAGAGACTTGCATCCCCAAGAAAGGGGGTAATTAAAGCTTGGGAAAGTCTTGGGTACTGCAGCTGTAGCTTTGATTAATCAATCTATCACTAGTATAGCGGTACATGCCATAAAGAAGGACATTTATTTAGCAGCAACCTGGAGTTGGTGATACACTACAAGGATTTCTGACTCATGATTCTAATTGTTATGTTGTACCCTTCTGCTGCACTTCATATTTTATGCCAGCAGCATTAAAAATATATATATTGAACGTTCATAGGTCCGTCCAGGTTTGTGTCCGTTCAAAGTTTTCCCATGTCGGCCAGGTACTTTTAACATGTATTTTTAAATGTAACTTTCATATTTTTATATATTTTTTAAATCCAAAATATTATAATCTATATATATATAATATATATGATATATATATTATATATATAGATATATATATAATATATATATATATACTTAACTTTTCTGATTTGCCCTTTTTTTTCCCCAAAAGCTACAGTTTTTACATCACTATCTACAGAATTACATATTGTGAAATACCTGCAGTGCCTAAAATAGAGTACACTGTGCCTCACATGATTGAGGAATATGCCATGCAGCTAGAATCACTGACATGTTATCTGTAATACAGTATATTAAACTGCATCACCCTGTTGACAACCTGTAGTCACAATGAGCAAGACATCTGATCTCCCAGTGCACAACTGACAGATGTTTCGTTCTGATTCGTGTAAAAAGTGATGGTACCGTGGGCCACTCTGGAGAACAGACTTTTACATCCAACTTCCCTAAAGGAATACAACACATTTCTACCGTAAGTCTAGAACTGTACCTAGTCCTTTATTGCAGGTATAAAAGACTTTTATTGGTCTTTTTTGGCAGCTAATTAGAATGGATATTTGAAAAAAAAAAAAAAATAATAAAAAAAACAATTATATATATATATATCTACACAAACACACACACACACACACTACAATAAAATAGAAATATATCTACATAATGAATACAGTATGTTACATGTAGCTCTGCCTAATTGTTATGTAGCAAAACAAAAATGTTTCAAAATAATTTGAGAGATGTATTGTAAGCTGTAAGAGCTTCAAACCTCTCTACAGTATAAAACATCATTATGCAGTTGAATTATGTGGGGAATTAATAATTTACTGTATTCCATTCTTGCACAACTCTTAAAGGGTACATAAGGACCTTTTTATTTTATTGTGTTACATGTTCCTATGTGTTGCAACAACTGTTTACGTAAGGTGTATGTATTGTTTTATTTATTTATTTTTTACATTTTGACCACTTTTTTAAACTTTTTAAATTGCATTCCCTGCCTCAAGATGGCTTCACATGTACCTGCATGGACCTGTCAGAACTACATTTCCCATCATCCTCCTGCTCACTGGTAAATCCATCTCAGTTACATGCAGTGGCTCTCAAAAGTATTCACCCCCCTTGGACTTTTCCACATTTTATTGTGTTACAACATGGAATCAAAATGGATTTAATTAGGAGTTATTGCCACTAATAAACACAAAAAAGTCCATAATGTCAAAGTGAAAAATAAAATATACAAGTACTTCTAAATTTATTACAAATATAAAACAGAAAATAATTGATTGCATAAGTATTCACCCCTTTTGCTGCGACACACTGAAATAAGCTCTGGTGCAACCAGTTGTCTTTAGAAGTCACATAATTAGTTGAATGAAGTCCACCTGTGTGCAATTAAGGTGTTTCACATGATTTCAGGTTAAATACACCTGTCTCTGGGAGGTCCCACAGTTGGTTAGTACATTTCCTAACAAAAACTACATCATGAAGGCGAAGGAACTTTCAAAGCAAATCCAGAGTAAGGTTCTTCAAAAGCACCAATCAGGGGTAGGATATAAGAACATTTCCAAGGCATTGAATATCCCCCGGAGCACAGTAAAGTCCATTATTAAGAAATGGAGAGAATATGGCACAACTGTGAATCTGTCAAGAACAGGCCGTCCTCAAAAACTGAGTATCCGGGCGAGAAGGGCACTAGTCAGGGAGGCCACCAAGAGGCCTATGGCAACCCTAATGGAGTTACAGTCTTCCACGGCATAGCTGGGAGACACTGTGCATACGGCAACAATAGCCTGGATGCTTCACTAAATTGGCCTTTATGAGGGAGCGGCAAAAAGAAAGCCATTGTTGAAAAAAACTCACATCAAATCTCGGCTAGAGTTTGCCAGAAGGCATGTGGGAGACTCTGAGACCAGTGGAAGAAGATCCTATGATCTGATAAGACCAAAATAGAGTTTTTTGGCGTCAGCGCTAAGCGCTATGTTTAGCGCAAGCCTAACACCACACATCATCCTGAGAACACCATCCCTACCTTGAAGCATGATGGTGGCAGCATCATGCTATGGGGATGCTTCCCTGCATCAGGGCCTGGAAAGCTTGTGAACAGGGCAAAATGGATGCGCAAAGTACAGAGAAATCCTGGAGGAAAATCTGCTGAAGTCTGCAAGAGACCTGGGACTTGGGAGAAGATTCATCTTCCAGGAGGACAATGAACCCAAACATACAGCCAAAGTCACACTGGATTGGCTTAAAAACAAAAAGGTCAATGTCCTGGAGTGGCCCAGTCAAAGCCCGGACCTCAATCCAATTGAGAATATGTGGAAAGAGTCAAAAATTGCTGTTCACCAAATGTCCCCATCCAACTTGACAGAGCTTGAGAAATTTTGCAAAGAAGAATGGGCAAAAATTGCAGTGTCCAGATATGCAGGGGGTGAATACTTATGCAATCAATTATTTTCTGTTTTGTATTTGTAATTAATTTAGAACAATTTGTAGATTTTATTTTTCACTTTGACATTTTGATTCCATGTTGTAACACAATAAAATGTTGAAAAGTTCAAGGGGGGTGAATACTTTTGAGAGCCACTGTATGTGAGCAGGAGGATAATGGGAAATGTAGCAACACATGGGAACATGTAACTTACTAAAATAAAAAGGTCCTTATGTAACCTTTAAGACTTTGGTACACTTTTCATCAACTAGACAATGTCTTAGAAGAGCAGTTGTACGAAAGGAAGAATTTATGAAATGGGTATTTTGGTAGTTATTGACTTTTACTGATGGATTTTAGTAGCTATTACATCTCCAACTGCTTGTAGACACCAGCTTTTACACAGTATAAGTAAGGCCCTGTGTAAATCGCGATTTCATGGGCTGCGTGGAAATCGTGAAATTAGCCCAATACTGCAATTTTTACAATGCTCTTAAGAAATAAATATTTATAATTATTTGTATTTCATACAAAACAATTAACTGTACAGCTCTGCTGTGTGCCTGCGTGTACTATTCGCCTTGCACATAGTGCTGTTCAGTGATTGTGTCATGTGACTGTGCAATCTAGGCGAGAAATTAAAATACTACACACTAAACAAGAAAATGAATGTCTCTAAAAGGCTAAAAATGTGTCTGCAGCAGATCATGTAAAGCAGTATCCAGCAGGAGTTTTACACAGTGATGGAGGTAAGCTGTTCTGAATGTCCTGCAACGTTACTATAGATCACTACCGAGAATCAGCTGTTGACCGGCATTTAGGTTCAGGTATTCACTGAAAGAGAAGGGCGGAAATCCAGAGCAGTACTGTGACTGCTTTACTTGCAAAGAAACAAAAAATGGTGACATCCATGTTCCAAAAGTCCACTGAAAACCATAAAGCACGAAACACATTAAAGTTTGTTTGCGCAAATATCCCTCGTGAAAAATTGGACAACCAAAAGTTACGTACATTCTTCATATCAAGTGTAGCAAATGGTGGAGTCATTCCTTTATCAGCCCAGCTGAGACAAGAATAATTACCTAAAGTTGCCGAGTATCACAAGCAGGAGATTATGGAATTCGTAAAACAGTCTTATTACTTGTCAGTGGTCACCGACGAGTCGACTGATGCCCAAAATCAATATGGATTACACATTGCATTTGTTTTGCAAGACTTAAATGGTCAGCATGCACCTGATGTACTAGAACTGAAAGCTGCCCTTGGAGATACACTTTACCTACAGGCTGTTAATTACAACACCATTTCACAAGCTAATGAAAAGTGCTTTAATAACTTTGACATTGATTTTGATGATGTCAGTTCATTCATCTGTAATTTATAAAATAGTTCTGTGCACATTCTGCAAAATACGATACTTTACCTGTGACACTGCTGTGAATTTTAAAGAAACTTTCCGTGATTTTTACAGGGCCTTATTTATATGTCTTTGTTTGCCAAGTCTTGTTCAGGCTCCTGCCAAGTGATAAACTGCAAGTGTGTTCTGAATTTGACATTACAAAACTGTAGGTAAGGCCAAGCCATTTAATGAAATGCTACAGTATATATAATCAAACTCTCACAGCCAGGCTTGGACAGTAGCGGTGATTTTGTCATCCTGTTCCTTTATCCTTTTTTTGTTTGAATAAAAGCAATCTAGCCAATTGCTGATATGTTCCTTCCCATAAAGTTATTACAAATGTCAATACTCCCTCCCAGACAAATGTCACTATATGCTTGGATAACATTTATTGTAATCAAATGCAAACCTGTTTAATTCTAAGCTCTGTGTTCATTCAAAGGTTCTTGTTTTGATAACATTCTGGTTGTATTTTTGTAGTAGCCTTAAGAGCTCCTTTAGTGTACTCGGTTCCTCCAGCAATCCTTTTTTTTTTCCCCAAAAAATATTAATTACCAAAATTAGGAGAAAGGTCAGATAATGAGAGCCAAGGAAATGGACTATCCCTATCAGGCGTTCCATGAGATATTATTATCTTATCTCCAGTTAGCTGTGCCATCTGAAATAAGACAGAGGATGAAAGTGTGGCCTGAATCCAACTGAGTCTATGTTACTTATGTTAATGTCATGTCAAAATATACAAATATATATATATATATATATATATATATATATACACACACACACACACACACACACACACACACACACACACACATATATATATATATATATATATATATATATATATATATATATATATATATATATATATATATATATATATATATATATGATATATATAGTGTAACTACAGTAATAGAAGCCTGAAAAAAAAAAGTTTTAAATAATGCTTGGCTAGTTTGTTTGAGTTTGCAGTTTGAGTGTGCTATGCTACCCGAGAGTTTATTATCAAGCTGTTTGCCTTTTAAATGTGATACAGCCTAGTCCGAAAAGCATTAGAAGATTGACAGGTAACAAGATAAGAAGAGCTGAGATGCAGTGATGTCTGCATTCCCGATTAAGGTTTCCAGCAGCAATTGTCTAGAGTGAGGTATGATTAATTTAAGAAGTGAACATTTCTTTCCAGATAAGAGGGTAATCTGTAGTCTCAGGGGATACTGATGGACAAAGATAGAAGTTCACATGCCAAAGAAAGGCAAAAATAAACTGAATTCGATATATATTTTTAATTGCTGTCACATTTTTTAAACTCCATGAGTTACAAAACAAAAGACATGTTTTAAATAAAAACAAACTTCAGCAATGTTTAATATAGAACTGTAAAGAACACGAAGCAACGGAAAGGCAATATCGTATTTAAATGCACTATTATGCAGTTATGTATATATATACCATATTTAAGTGCGCTGTTATGCAGTTATATATATACCGTATTTAAATGCACTGTTATGCCGTTATATATACCGTATTTAAATGCACTGTTATGCAGTTGTACCGTATTTAAATGCACTGTTATGCAATCCAAAACAGACTGGGAAAGGAAGTCTGAACTTGGTTAGATCAAGGCCAAAATAATTAGTCCTGATAAAGAGAAAAGACCCTTAAAAACTAGCTCAACAGTAGAATTATTATTCTAGCTGTGGACACAACTGAGAGAGAGTGCATTTAGTTGGAAAAAAAGTGAAAGGCCAATACTTTTGAATTTTGGTGTAAATACGCATTCATGTGGCTTAATTGGCTCATTGATTGTGGAGTGCCAGTGATTCAGCAGAAGAGGCTCAGCATTGAGTGTCCTAGGAGTCTGTCTAGTTAGAACGAGGGGATATAAATGTGTTCCAACATTTTGTCTTTACATGATTTGATAGATACCTATCTTGACAGTGCAGGAATTGTTAAAAGTACAGTATATACAGGGTGATTAGAAAGTAAGTTTACCACATCAACGCACCATATCATTGATGTGGTAAACTTACTTTATAATCACCCTGTACCCTATATATAATATATAATTTTGTAGTACAGTAAGCCGCTAAAGAAGCTATAATAGTATATGGATTTGTTTGTTTTTAACAGGTATCATGTACAATAGATGAGGAGGGGAATGGAGTGAAACACAGGCAGTAGTAGGGTAATGCTGATATTGCAGGCAGCATTTTTACAAATATCAGCAGAAAGGCTTACTAGCTCTCGATGACTAAGTAAGTCTTTCTCTTGAGTGCACTTACACCTCCTTTCTTGTAGTATTTTAGCTTTGCAAACGATGTATTAAAAGAGCATATGCTCATTTTTACATTTGTGCAGTGGTACGGATCTACTGTGATCCTTTAAATCCCCCCCCAAACCTGTACTTTTTGTTAAAAGATTATAGAGCAGCACAATATTTTTAAAGAACCAGTATGTTTCAGTCATGTAAATATAACCGCATGTTTCCTAAATGGGGAAAACTATTTACTGGTATTCAGGTAAAAGGTTTCAGCAAAGAATTCAACCAAGCTGAAAGCTTACTACATACTGCCTCTTTAAACTAGGAAAGTGTTACAATCACTGCATACTTTATAGTCTGATGTATGGTGCTGTTGTATATGAATATGTTCAGTTATGTTTTGTCACTTGAATGAATAGTTTAGCTATTAAGGTGACTGATGGTGCAATCAACCTTTGTAGTGGTTAAAGAAACACAAATTTAGCTTTGTGTTCTCTTGTCTTGCTTGTGCCATTTCTGCATACTGTTTGCATATTCATAACCTGCTTCACTTGACAAAGTGAGCAGCATCCAGTGTTCCTAGTTATGATTCAGTCTTATGCCTTTGATACTGCTTTGCGTGTATCAACACAAGTTCTCATACAGGAATGTATTTGGAACCTGTAGCACTGTGCTCTTAATAGTCACTTTGTGTCATTACATAATAGCATGCTTTTTTTCTATGAGTTATCCTTCTTTGCATAAACAAATCATGATATTAATTGTGGGAGTTAATAGTACATTTCTTTCAATAGAGGCACCCTAAAATTACCAGTTCTATCATTAATACCTCACCAAAATATATGTATTTTTTCATCTCTACATCTGCTGTTTTCTTTAGATCTTCTTCAGTGTGGCAGGTGGGGCTGTTTAAACCTGACCCTTTTATTTTCACGTCAGTTCTGATTTAATGCTTCCGCAGTTGACGGATTCTGCAATGCATTTCATATTGCATTGCATGGAAGCAAATAAGAGATAAGTGGAGCAACAGTGCTGATAGATTTGCTGCAGTGAAATTCCAAAAATAACTTTGAAAGCCATTCTATAATAAATAAGGCAATCATGAACTATTTCCTTAAAATAAGACTCCTGAAAATAAAATAGTAAAAAAATTGTAGCATGATCTGAGGTGTATGAGTTTATTAATCTGAATAATGTTGTCAGTTTAATACACACACACACACAGTACCTTGCAAAAGTATTCAGACCCCTGACCAATTCTGTCATATGGTGACATTGTCATAAGGTGACAAAACTGAAATATCTTGCTTGAATAAGTATTCAACCCCCACACATTAATATTTGGTAGAGCCACCTTTCGCTGCAATAACAGCTTTAAGTCTTTTGGGGTAAGTATGTACCGGCTTTGCACACAGTGTCGGAGTGATTTTGGCCCATTCTTCTTGGCAGATTTGCTCCAGGTTGTTTAGGTTGGTTGGACAACACTTGTGGACCGCAATTTTCAAATAGTGCCACAGATTCTCAATGGGATTGAGATCAAGACTTTGACTGGGCCACTGTAGGACATTCACCTTTTTGTTCTTGAGCCACTCCAATGTTGCTTTGGCCTTGTGGTTGGGGTCACTGTCCTGCTGAAAGGTGAATTTCCTCCCAAGCTTCAGTTTTTTAGCGGACTGAAGCAGATTCTCTTGCAGTATTTTCCTGTATTTTGCTCCATCCATTCTTCCTTCAATTGTAACAAGATGCCCAGTCCCTGCTGATGAGAAGCATCCCCACAGCATGATGCTGCCACTACCATACTTCACTGTAGGGATGTTGTGTCTTGAGGCATGGGCATTGTTAGGTTTGCGCCACACATAGCGCTTTGAGCTTTGGCCAGAAAGCTCTGTCTTGGTCTCACCTGACCACAAAACCTTTTCCCACATCGCAGCTGGGTCACTCTCATGCTTTCTGGCAAACTCCAGACGTGCTTTCAGATGGTACTTTTTGAGTAACGGCTTCTTTCTTGCCACCCTCCCATACAGGCCAGTGTTATGCAGAGCTCTTGTTATGGTTGACTGGTGCAGTATTACTCCACTCCCAGCCACTGAACTCAGTAGCTCCTTCAAAGTGATTGTTGGCCTCTCTGTGGCTTCTCTCACAAGTCGCCTTCTTTTTTGAGCGCTGACTTTTGAGGGACAGCCTTTTCTTGGCAGTGCCTGGGTGGTGTGATGCAGCTTCCACTTCCTGATTATTGATCCAACTGTGCTCACTGGGATATCCAAACACTTTATTACTACGATATTATTTTGTACCCTTTCCCTAATCTATGCATTTGTATTACTTCATCTCTAACTTCTGTAGAATGCTCTTTGGTCTTCATTTTCCTTCAGATTCACAGCCTTACCAATGATCCTTCAACAGTGGGGTTTTTATCCAGAAAATGTGACAGCAACTTTAATGGTTCACAGGTGGAGGCCAATGGTAAGGCAATTGTGTCCTCGTTAGAGCAATTTCTTTCATTGGTGCAAACTGGGAGCTTCCACAGCACAGGGGTTGAATACCAGCAAGATATTTCAGTTTTTTATTTTTCTTAAAAATATTTCCCAACATAAAACCAATGTCACCTTACAATAATTGAGTTTGAGTTTAAGTGTTTTAAAATAAAATATCAAACAGAACTAAATTTCAATGTACCTTTTTTAATTAATTAATATGAGTGAATTGGTCAGGGGTCTGAATACTTTTGCAAGGCACTGTGTGTGTGTGTGTGTGTGTATGTATGTATGTATATATATATATATATATATATATATATATATATATATATATATATATATATATATATATATATATATATATATATAGATATATATATATATATATAGATATAGATATATATATATATATAGATATAGATATAGATATATAGATATGTTACTGTAGACAACACAAAACCAAGCTTCCATTTGCCATCTGACAGTGTGATTGTAACCTGCCATGATCGAAATAACTAAAACAACACTGTTATATGTGATTATTTGTTGATATTTTAGAGCAGTTTACATGGTAACAAGGTTATTCAGTCTTACTCATTTTCATTTAAAAACCTATTCATTTTAAGTTGTTTTTCATCAAATTTCTATGCCATGAGCAGACGGCTTTTTAAAGAAAACTATTAGAATGTTGCGTATGCTCAGTAGCATAGCACCTTTTTAGGTCAATTTTAAAAGATTTTTGTATTACAAATATGTATGGTGCCCGCTATTGAAAGTTGTGTTTTTAATTCTGCGTTGTCACCCATGATGTGTGTAACACTGTGAAGAATGAGCCTGATCACATTGTTCATTTGTTCTCCTTTGTAGAACCAAGCTGAGGCACACTACAAAGGCACTAAACATGCCAAGAAGCTCAAAGCACAGGAATCCCCGAAAAATAAGCAGAAAACTGCTTCTGCTAAGGACAGCGCAAAGACCATAGTCATTTCCAACAACTCTGACAAACCAGGTTAATAGCAACTTGTGTTCTTGTTTACATCTGTCCCCTACATTTTTGGGGTCTTTGCTTGCTGGCTCCCATCGCTCATCATTGGCATGTGTTGTTTTTTTTTTTTGTTTTGTTTAGTATCCCCAGTTCTGAATAATGCTTTACCATGTTGAATGCTGGTTGTTGTGAGGATAGTTTTACTCGGTTTATCAGACACATTGTGTATTGTGAAACTTTCTAATATCTCCCCACCAACACCCCCCACCCTTTGACCAAGAGGTAAGTGTAGATTGTGTAATCCCCTGCAGTCCCCTGCACCCAATCTTGTATAAGTTTTACTAATTATGGTAGCATTTTAATCAGATCACTTGTCATGCTATGCAAGGATTCTGACTTTGACAGTGTATTTCAGAAGAAGAAAAAACAAGCACTGTTTTTATTGTGGCTAGCAATTGTACCAGCAATAATTGATTTGAGGTGTTCTGAATATGACACCTTTTATGTGGTAACAAAAGTATTTAAATTGCACATTATCACCTTGTTAGTGTTCATGCTTTACTGTGCATAATTGAAGTGATTTTTTACAATAAGGTTTTTCAGTGTCATAGTTTATAAGATGTTGTGACTCTAGATGTATTGTATTAATATACCATTAGTTTATTAATACAATACATCATTGAATTTCATTTTTATGGTATTTAAGCAGTAATATGATCAGCATGTTATGCCTCGAATAAAGGTGTCTGCCAAATAAATAAATACTACTACTACTACTAATAATAATAATGATGGTTAAAGTCATGTTGCAGCAGATTGAAGTACCAAATAAAAAATGTCCATACAGTTATATTATGATAATTAACTAAATATGCCAACGAAAATACATTTAGCAAATGTATCCAATGGGTTCGTATTTATCCTGAATTAAAGCACCACTTGAATATGATAATAATGCAGAAATGTAGGTTTTATAACCTTAATAAGGAGTGTGCTTCAGTGCAGTCTTACATGCATCAATCATATCTGCATTAATGTCATCTTAGTTTCTATTAGTATTACAGTCAGTTCATTCTTACCACAGTAGACCAATCATTCTTTGTAAAGCCACAGAACGATCTTGTCTTGTACGCAGGGCTTCTGTTTTCAGGTTTTTATTAATTAAATGTTTCGGTGCTTATTTTTTTAGCTATTTTTGAGTTTTATGTACATTTTTGTTTTTGGCGGGGGGGGGGGGGGTGGGCAGTTTTTTATGTACTGAATGAAGTTATTGTTTTTGGTTACTTTCCAAAACGCGTGGGCGTTTTTTTTTTTTTTTTCTGTCAAAATACGTATAGTAACTTGACAGTACTTGCATACTTAAGTTTTACCTTCTTTCCTTAGCTGTCTTCCACAACAAAACCTTTGTGGTCAGGGGCACATTTGTGTGTAGGAATTTTACATTCTGCCACAATTTGCAATTCTGTTTTAAAGCCTCCATTCCTAATTCTAATCTCATCAGGAAGGAGGGGCATTGCCCAGCTGCACTAGGAATTTTTTTTTGTAGTAGTATAAGTAGTTTTTTGTTTTTCATGGGAAAGGGGTGAAGTCAATGTGAATTGAATAACCATTTCCACTGTTTATGGGTGTTTTATTAGCTGTACTCTGGTTTCATATATATATATATATATATATATATATATATATATATATATATATATATATATATATATATATATATCAGATGTTTCAGAACAAATTAGCTTTTTTTTTATTGGTTAAATCCGAAAATCTGCATGACGTACGATAATTCCAATTCCTGGTTTATACTTTACAATCCATGAAATGCTAATGAGCGTCAAAGAGAATTGAGAGTTACCAGAACCTCATTATTTTGTTCTCCTAACCATGGATGTTTTTTTTTTTCTCAGGAAAAAAAGTGAGGCCCAGTAGCACTGCTAAAGCTACCCCTCCTTGCGTTGTTGCCCCACCTCCGATCGCTGCCCCACCTCCGATTGCTGCCCTTCCTTTGGTTGCTGCTCCACTGTTGGTTCACAATCTAATTTCTAAACCTGCCCCCAAAGCATTGACAGTGGCAACTGCTCCTGCTGAGGCAGTACTGACTGTAATGAAGAACGGAGATGGTCCTGCACCTGCAGAGTCTGAAGAGGAGAAAGCAAAGAAGCTCCTTTACTGTTCACTATGTAAAGTAGCTGTCAACTCCCTGTCACAGTTGGAGGCACACAACACAGGTTGGTAGTGCTATGCTACTGGGGAAAAAAGATGTAACCAACCCTCTAGCCCCTACCATTCAGCAGCAGCAAAGTTTCCTCAAGGGTATTGCTTGGAAACAGCTGGGGCTAGCAAATTGTAGTTGGTTTGACACCATCCAATGTACTACTTGACATGGTATATGACTGATATGGGGTGTACTGGTTTATTTTTACCTTAATAAAATATGCACTTATGAGATCTTTTTTAGCTAAAAATATACATTTATGTAGTGACATAGCAGATAGGATAAACAACTAGAATGTAGTATACTGTAGTGTACCATTCTGTAGTATGTACATTTTACTCTTTGTTGTTAATCAAGCAATGTGTCCAGGCTTCCCAATGGTCTGTTAAAAATAGGATAAAATACAAGTTTACACACCTAGTGGGCAGTGAGTGTGAAAGTAGACAATTACAGAGTAAGCTTTATGAGCTTCATTTTAAGTTGTGTAAGATTCTCATCAGCTTGTATCCTGCATACCAATACCAACAGCTGCATTTCAGCAAACAGTTGAGTTGTGTCTTATCAAGCTATGGAAATATAGAGTATAAATGATAGTGCATCTAAAAGTAACTGCGTGTTTGTTTCAAATACAGGTTCAAAGCACAAAACAATGCTGGAAGCTCGAAATGGAGCTGGTCCTATCAAGGCATACCCCAGACCTGCATCCAAACTCAAGGTGCAGGCAAGCATTGTTAAAGGGTCAGGCCTGCAGAACAAGACTTTCCATTGTGAAATCTGTGATGTTCATGTCAATTCTGAAATCCAGCTGAAACAGGTACAATTACGTTTATCCATTCATAATGGTCTTATCATGTATTACTGTTTCTGCGCACATAGATTTGGCATGGTTAGGTCGCCAGCATTTTTTTACCTAGATCATTCTCCTTACCCACCTAGTGGCTATTTTTGTACTTGCCTCATTTCAGACATTCAACCTTGCTTGGATAAATATATGATGAACTTGTATAGAGTATAAGGTACGATTAAATGTCAGAAATGCAGAATATGCTCAGTGAGTTTTTTTTTTAAACTCCTTTTTCTTCATTACAGCACATTTCCAGTAGGAGACACAAGGACAGAGTAGCTGGCAAACCCATGAAACCCAAATACAGTCCCTATAATAAACAACAACGCAGCTCAAATGTTTTGGCAGTAAGTTTTCTTACATTTCTTTGTAAAAAAAAAAAAAAAAATTGACATCCTAATGGGAAAAATAAGGTAATTTCACCCTTTTTAAAATTCCACATTTTACTTCATCCCAAATTCACAGCTGCTTGGACTTATGCCCCAATAAGAAAAATGACTTGCTTTTTAGAGAAATAAATAGATGGCAGGTGGCTTTTGGCTTCCCGTCCCCTGTTTTGTCCCCCATTAATTCTCTGTATTCATATTATAATTGTATTTTTGCCAATCACACTTTTAAACCATAATTAAGGCAAGGACAGATTATACTGAAATACTCAAACTGTGCTGGTAATTGCTTTGTTCAGCTTTTATTTTGACAGTAATAGCACATACCAGATAAGCTGGCTTTTCTATTGTTAGCCTAAAAGATAAAACCTGCTCATGATATTTTGAACAGTATTGTGCTTTTTGTTCTTTATTACTAGTGTTTTCTTTTTCAATCCCAGGCCAAACTTGCATTCCAAAAGGACCTAGTCAAGCCACTGGCCCCTACATTTCTTTCACCTTCATTTTCACCTGCAGCCGTATCGCCTCTCTCTCTTCACCCCCGGCCCAATAGCGCACTCTTTCAGACTTCCGCATTACCAGCATCTTTCTTCAGGGCAGCACCTGGGCCAATCCGTCCAACAGCAGGATCAATCCTCTTTGCACCATATTGATTCTTTGACAGGACATGACAATGAAAGGCCAGTAGCAAAGGGGAAGTAAAGCTTGCACACGCTTAAGCGATCCTTGCTTTTGGTCTAACGGAGTTGTGAAGTGTACACAACTGAGCAGTGTATTTCTACATGAATGGATACTTGGATTTACAAGCTTCGAACAAAGGCTGTATTTTTTTATTGTTTACTCTTAACATCTGCATCTAAAGAGGTATCTGCACTTACTAAATAAGTTTTTAAAGGATGTCTGTCAAAAAGAATCGAATCGAAATATGAAGAGCATTGAACTGCTTCCTGGCTGACTTGAATATACCATGGTCTTCCTTATCAGTAAAACAGGCATCTCCAGCCACAGAAGTATACCAATGTGTGGATCACATCTCAGTAACGGACAGTATATGATTTTAATTATGTCTTGATGTTGTCAGGGATTGTGTAATGCTGTTTTAGGCCTCAGTACTGTTGTATTGTGTAGTAAATTAGATGTATCATGTCTAATTTAAAGCTTAAACCTTTTTATGCTCATCTAACAGCTGCCTACTTTTGTGTTCATACATTTTTATGCTTCCTTGGTCTTTGTACATGTTACTTTAAAAAATAAATAAATAAATAACCTAGATAGCCATAAAATGAATTTCACAATCGGTATATTTTGATTGTAAGCTTTTTTTTGTTGTTGTTGTTATAAGTTATTTGGTAGCTTCCTCACTGGGTTTGTTGCTGAACGTTGTTATGCATTTTTCAAAGGAAAAAAAAACTGTGCTTGGAAAATTTTATATACCATTGATCTTGCCAGTTATTTGGCAGGCAAATCACGGACCTTTCATTGTTATATAGTTTTAAAAGAATCCTTCGTTTGTAATGGTGCTGCATTACTCTGTGGCCCTTTGATGCAATAATGTACAGAACATTCGATATTTATATTTAAAATTGTGTCTTTAATGTTTACCTAACATGTTGCAATGCCACGTGTCTCAGAGGGATAGTGGATATGTAGTGAACAGAAATTATTTGTATTTTTAGAATCTAAAGAAAGCAAACTGCACCACAACAATAAAAATCAATAGAGTATATGTTTGTTAGATTCTGTGGAGTAATGTTTTGTGTGTAGTAATTATGTAAGACATAAAAGTCTGTGTACATTTGACATGTACCCTTTTCAATAAAAAAAGTTAAAATGCACTATATTGATATTATGTACTACTCTTTCCAGTGAAACGTGAAAGAAGACCATTTGTCTCGACAGTGATAATCACTGACCAGATCTGTCCATAATATATCTAAAGTTGCAGGACCCAAATTAAGTTAGTTTGAGTTTAATGCACCTGTTAAAGCAGCCACACCAGTTTAAGAAAAACTAGAATGTCTGTTTGTTACCATAATTTCCTGGTACAAGAGTCTATAATTGTACATTTAAGCTATAAGGTTACAGTTAATGTCTTTACCACTGATTTACAAATAGCAAGGGTTCTGCTTGTACTTGTGTTTCAAACCATAAACAATTAGGTAAAATCAATGTTAGCATAAATTGTAATAAAAAAAAAAATATTTGAGGGAGGGCTCATTTTTCTTTTATATAATTACCTTCTGCAATCTTCCTAAGACTTACCTTTCCTGGATGTTCCCACAGTCCCTGAAATATGTATGCGTGATTAGATTTGCATCCACATGCTTCAATTTCATGTAAATGCAAGAGGCAGTGCTGTCTGATGCAGTTCTGTTACAGTTGTGATCCCTGCAGGTGAGCTGATGTGAGATGTTAACTACTTGTGCAAGCAAGAAGACTCTCACTTGGGAGCTGCATGTTCCTAATAGTGCCAATCGACACCCTGCCTACATGTTGTTATATAAAGGTACTCTAAAACACTGAAGTGGTGTTAACAAGATGTTAAACTTAACTGATTACATCAGATTGAGTTAGGGAAGCTTGTTGAGATATTTTGACTGTCTTAAAAGGTGTCCTACAAAAAAAGAAAATAAATACCATTGATATGAGAAAAAGTGGAAATTTAACATAAAAGTACAACCTGTTCATTAACGCCTTGGCGATGGAGCACCTTTAAGATACTGGAATGGTAATTGAAATGTGACTCAAGGTTTGATGTAGTGGAATGATCCCTTCTTCAGAATGTCCTTGACAAATTGAAGTAAGTAAAGTGAGGTTGCTTTTTGCTGACAGTTTCTTGATTTCAGACCTCCAGTGATGCAGTCTTTCTGGGACCATTCCTTCAGTTTGCTTGTAGTTTTCCTTGAAAGTTGCTTTGATGTATTTCCTTTCTACTTAAAAAAATATTTTGTATGCTTATCCTGATATGATTTTTTCATTTTATTTTTTGTGAGGTGTCAGATAGATTGTTCATTGTACTAGGTGAGGAAGATTAACTCCACAATGAGAAGGTAACCTTTTACTGTGGCAACAACTTCATTACAGAACTAGATTTTGTCTCCAAAATATTGTAAACATGTTGTGTACATGTACAATTAGAGGCCGAAGTTATATGTATTCTACTTAATTGGAACTGATACATGTCTGTCAAAAGGAAAATTCTCAAATTTTGAATGTCATTGTTCACATGCAGAGAATTAAAAAAAATAAATACATCTTCAGAAATCCAGTTCAGGAATGTATTCTTTCTTGAACTGTCATGACTTAATGACAGAACAGTTGTAGAACCCTTTAATTTGTCTTAGTCTTTTCACATCCAAGGATTCTGTAAAATTTTACCACACGGACTAAATTAAGTAGAATAGTAAGTGGTGATACTGAAATAAATAGTGCTTCAGAGCACCACATTTTATTTGCATGAAAATAGCTATTTAATGATAGAACATGGATTTGAAATAAACTGTTATAAAAGGTAAACAAAAATCTGCATGAAATATTGCATCTATGGCTGTGTTTTGCGTAACAGGCACAGGTGTTAACAGTTAGGTTAAACCACCACAGTCAACATAAACCAGTGCAATCTGAGATTTTAGTAGAGTAAGTCGGGGGTACCCATTCAAGCAAGCACAATAGCAGATGAGAACCTCATGGGGCACTCCAACATACACACACACACACACACACACACATATATATATATATATATATATATATATACTGACACACACACACACATACACACTGTTTTTTCCATCCAGCTGAAAAAGGACTTGTAGTCTGAAATGTACTGATATAATTGATTTCATAATAACTAATCAAGTATACCTTTTTCTTTTTGAAGTTGCTTCTTTTGGTACACTATATACTTCTCACAACATGTCTGTTTTCTGGATACAACTTTTGCACACAGCTTGTAAATACCTGCTCTGTCAAAGGGGATTAGTGTTAAAAAAAAGGGGGGGGGGGGTGGTTTAATAAAACACTTGTTTCCCTTTGTTGTTTTTCTGAGCTCTAAGCAGCTCTATATAAAAGCAGATATCAAATAAGGTGTAACAAAGAGGAAAAAGATAGACACGGCAGAGTGCGACAACAATAGCCAATAGCCAAAAGAATAGAGATTTTGCAGAAAACTGAAGATACAAGATTAATGAAATAGAAAATGTAAAAATGTATCCATAAAAATACTTCCATAGATTGCTTCTAAATGCATGGGGCAGTCAAAATATTTTAAGACGACTTTAGAAATTAACTTATTTTTTGGTTTGACAAACCAGTACACCACAATATAATTAATTGTTAATAGCTGTTTTTCTTTTGTTCTAAGGGAATTTGAATGCAGCATCTTAGTGACAGTGGATGTTAATAATGTTTATTGTTGTTCTTGCTTTACTCCATTATAAACCCTGCAACAGATAAGTCCTTTCTGCTAAATTGCCTGTCCTGGATTCACAGCACATTGTACCTCTGCCTGTGTGTGCATATGTTTGCTGTGAAGACCTGAAAAACCAAGGTGCAGTGTGACTTAAACTACATCTGTATAAAACAAGGTTCTGGTGAACTCTCTCCAAGGACACCCTACCCTGGAAAACAATGATTACACAATATCATAAACCGAATAACAAAATTAGGTCACCCAGGTATTAATAATGTTATCTGTATACTAAGTACAAAGGCTACTAAGCATTATGGTGTTCACTTTTGATCCTGTAATCGCTATTTGATATTTGATCAGTTAATGAATGCAGCAGACATGAGTACATACCAGAGATATGGGTATTAGTAATGGTTGTAAATGCCCGTGATGAACAGAAGGGTGTGATCTCTTGAATTTATATTTACAGTGTATAACCATCCAACTACAGAATGCTATTTATAAAGGACTTGAGCTGCATACTGCACTTACTGAGAAATGGAAGCCAAGAAATCTGGGGTATGTACAAGCTTCGACTCCTGCATGGGGAATATAGTAAAATATCGTTCAGGGTGGACGTGTTAAATATGTTGCTATATATGTTATGGATTACTTACTGCGATTGTTGTTTAATCTCATCGGAACACATATTGAGTAACCTAACATTGCTAAAATCCATCTTCTAATATTCTACTCAGTATCTACAACTGAAGACAAAGACTGAGTCAAATGATTTGTCAAAGTCCTGGATCCAGCCTATGACAGATGAAAACAGGCCCCTGCCACCCTAATTAATATGCACTGGTGAAGTCAGAGGTTGTCCCCATTCTAGACCTCCATCTTTGAGTTTCTCAATAAACCCATGGATCCCTCACCACTCATAGTACATTTTACTGTAAAGCTGGGAAGCAACTTTTTGTTCCAGATTGCAGTCTGACACCCTGGCCTTCTCTACTGGCAAGACTCCTGATGTTGTTTAATTGGAAGCAAGCTACCCTGCCTCATTTATACATTGGATAAAATATTTTATGCATTTTCTTAAGATGGAGAAAATTAATACACTGCGTGGGTCTCTAAAACGTTTTATTATATCTGTTAATGGATTGAAACTTATATCCACTGTTCAACTTTCCTGGTGATTTGCATGTGAGTCTTCTCTCTTTTCATTTATTTCTCTTTTGTATTGTTACTAGTTTATTTATTAGACATCTATTTCATTTCATTTAATTTTACATGTGTATTACTTTTTGTATTGTATTGTGCAATTGTATATTTTTTTTTAAATCAATAAAACGTGTGCGCGTCAAAGAAGCAAAACATCAGATAATATTACTTTTGCTCATAGACATTGATGAAGGAATGTCTATAGGCCTTAAATGGATTGAGGGATGTAAGTATTGTCCATTTTAATCCAGTCTTTAGCTCCTCAGAAATTATAGATAGGGGCATTGTCCTCTTGGTTGTAGTAGAACAAGGACTGAAAAAAGCAAAGGCAATGTCCCTGTTGAAACACAACTATCAGATCTTGACTGCTTTCAGTGGTGGCACTTGATTGTCCACATGAATCCGCTTCTTGCAATCACTGAACAGTTTCACTGTGCCACGATCAGTGAGACTGTACACCAGAGCTGTTGTTCACCGTGTGTCTGAGGTCAACTAGTATTGATTTAGAGAACAAGAACTCCATTTACAGTTGTAGTCAAAAATTTCCCAATATTTCTCGAAAACAAATAATTATAGGAAAAATCTTTTGTAGCAAAAGTTTTACTTTTGTCGATGAGGAAAAAAAGTTAAAAGAAATAGATATTTACAATTATTTATTTCAGCATTTTTTAAAAAAAAACTCCAAAAATGCTAATTCACTGACAAGGAAAATTAAATTAATAGCTACTTGAGGCACCTTTCACAATAATAACCTCTTTTAAAGGACTAGGATATTTGTCAATGAGCTTTTGGCATGATTCTTCAAGTTCAAGTTCATTCAAATTCCGAGGACTCCTCTTGCACAGCCTTCTTCAAACTCACACCAAAGATTCTCAATCGGGTTTAGAGCGACACTTTGACCGGGCCATTCCAGAACCTTGATTTTTTCTTCTTTAACCATTCTGAAGCAGATTTTGATGCATGCTGTGGATTGTGGTCGTGTTGGAACTTCCAGTTGCTCTTTAAACCAAGTTTTGTAGAGGAGGGTTTCAGATGGTTGGCCAATTATCTTTTGGTATGCTGTGGAATCCATTTTATCATGTTTCTTAACCATTAAAGGAAAAACAGCCCCATAGAAGGATATTACCGCATCCATGCTTGACAGTAGGTATGGTGTTCTTTTCTTTGTACGCCTCACCAGACAATCAGCGTGACCAAGTAGCTCAATTTTTGCTTCATCACGCCACAAAACCTTTGACCAGAACTCATATCCATCTTTCAAATGTCGTTTTTCAAATTTTTAGCGATTGACATTTTCCGAAGAGTGGCTTTTTCCTTGGCCTGCGACCATTGAGACCTTCACCATGCAATACTCGACCTATGATTGAAATGGAAACCCCAGTCCCTCTTGCAGCCAATTCACTGTGAATATCTTTGCCAGTCAATCTCCTATTGTTACTTCTACTTCTTTTTGGTGAAATAACCTTTCTTTCAGACAGAGGGAGTGTTGTAACAGTACCACCAGTCTTGTACTTCTTGATAATAGAAACAGTAGTTGAAATTGGGATAATCAAATGCTTGTACATCTTCTTGTATACTTCTCCAGGTTTATGACAATAAATAATGTTCTGCCTAACGTCTTCAGATAGCTCTTTAATTTTTCCCATATTGACTTATTGGTAATGACAGTAATCATCTTATGCCTGACCCTTTTATACTCTCTAAGAATGTTCACCTACAATCCAACATTTTCTAGACTTTTCTAAGATTAGGCTCTGCATTATCATATTGAAATTTCTAACACCTTGTAGACAATATAGCATCAAGGGAATGAATACTTCAGAATTAGCATTTTTGGAGTTTTGCAAAAAAAAAAAAAAAATTGTTGAAATAAATAATTGTAGGCTACATAAGATGTTCCAAAAAATTCTTTGTTTTCAAAAAATTAAACATTTCCATTGGGGTATGTAAACTTTTGACTGCAGCTGTATTTCACTGGCTGAAGTAACTGTACATTTACCTTAAACATTCCAGCATCCTACAGCTGTTCACAAGTGTGCAAAAGATCTTCCAGCCTTTAAATTGGTGCTGCTCTGCTAGTTACAGTTAGTTTTGTATTAATTTCCAATAATACATACACAGCAAAAGCAGGAAACCAATCATATGGTATGCCAATTTTTTTCTTCGTTATTTGTTTTTTTTTTAAACTTGTATATCATACACTTAATGTCATTATAGATAAGAAGAGAAGAATAGTACACTTGTGAGAATTAAGAACTGCAACTGCAGTTTAACAAAGACTTAAAGATTAACAATGGGGGGGGGGGGGACAGGACATGACACACTTTTACACACCAGTAAATTCTGAATGAACTTTTTAAAACTTAATTTAAACTTGATATTTTAAATTGGATATCACTTAGGAGACAATGTCATATGATACCAGTTATCTGCTACCCATGTTGTTGTTTGTCAGTTTCTGTGTATTTCATTTCCAGTACAATATTTATGCTCAGTACCGGTACTGTACAGCATGCCCTTTCTATTTCAATTACAATGTTAATAATTCATAACAGCAGTACTTTCATTTTGTCAAATGGTAACTGTGCTTACATGTTTAAAAACAGAACCATTTATCTAATTTATTGGCATGGTTAGATGTGGTTTTGTGACATTTAACACAAATATTTCATTGTCAACAGCAGGGCAGCCTTCTGATTCACACAGCACACAGTCAGTCGCTCAATGAATAAAACTGTATGGGTTTTAGCAGATGACTTGGTAAAAGTCAAGCAAAGAAGCAAAAACATCAGCACATTGCTAAAACATACATGCCAATAAATACCTGGAGAAAGGTGTTTATGCTACACTGTCATGTCAGTAAAACAAAACTATAAATATTAAACATTATTTTTATTATTCCAATGCTACATTTTTATAGTGCTTGTATCTTCGTTATCTAGATGTTATTAGGTCTTATTCTTTAAAAATGCAGTAAATTAATGAAATGTGTTATTTTTCATTTGGAATCCACTTTGGAAGTGCCTGGAACAGCACTCGCAGGTTACAGCAGTGTAATAAATGAACATTCTATCACAGACTAGCCAGGCAACCAAATGTGACCCTCCAGACCTCTGAGTATGAGTTGTGTCGGGCTGTAAACCCTGACGTATTTTGTTATACATACTGAGACAATGTATTTACTTTATATTAAAAACAATTAAACCACATGCTAATGGTAATATTTGGTTAAGGAGCTTTTTTTCAATGTGCCCACAACCCCCCCCCCCCCCCCCCAACACAGATTTACCACATGGGCTTTCCTGATTGGCCCATTACTGTAGAGAAGCTGTCACCTCAATATCGGCCCATCTCAGGCCGAAACTCAGAAAGGATAAAGTTTGGACACGTCTGCTCTACAGACATTTTTTAATGGGTTTGGCACAGGGGTATGGGTGCAAAGTCTTCAAATAACCTCTTTGTTTTAAGGATTCCTTACATCAGACAACTAGTGCTTCGAATTTCAACAAGACAATGCTAATGGTTGGCTTCACAGACCCCGATAAGTGATAATCCTGGACTACCTAATGTCAATTTAAGTAACGTAGTCCAAGACTAGTGTTAATCTGGCACTGTGAAACTAGCAATACAAGTTTATGTTCTTTTAAATGATGACAAGTCATACTAGGTTACTTCAGTTATTTAGGCTCAACAGTGACACATCCACCATGACAGTGCTTGTGGAGATATGTTTGTCTCTCCCCCTGCAGATATTGTGCAGGTCTTCTTAATTAAAAGAAGTGGTTTAGCAGATGAGTTAAACTGCGAACTGAAATAGATCTCTTGCTGCTATAGTGTGGATAATACAGTTTTGTGATTTGACACTGACATCTGGTTAAAATCCATTAAGATGGATTACAACATCAGTGTATTCTAAACATCAATAGGCTGCAATAGAATCTTGTTTCCTTTATCAATTGACCATGTCATGTTACCATGCTAATACTATGCATTTACTATGCATTAATATGGTTTATTATGAGTTATCATACTTCTGTCAGCTTTGCCGGGACATCACTATGTTTAATAAATGTTTATAGGCTTTTAAAACACTGCACTTAATCTTTAAAATGGCCTATGCAACTTAAACTGGTTAGATCAATATAATGTTTTCACTTCATTCATAAATCTTGTTCCTCTTGTCATTAAATAATTGCATTTATTTATTTCTGCTTTAGAATATGCAGCCTAATTAATTTTGTTCCTGTTTTATGGATAATTGCATGCCGTAAGTCATAAATGTATAATTTTTTTGTGTCAGAATTTGATAGAACGAGAGACAAGCTTATCCCAGGCCAATATCAAAATGTGTTACCTTTTTAGTTTCTGACAGCATTATTGATACTGTAAATACTCCATCTCACATTAGATGAAAAAAAAAACAGACAAATTAGACTAAAGAATTAAAAATGCTATTCATTCACAACATCTCAAAAGAATAAAAAAGGTGGTACCAATAAGGGGTATACTAAGGATGGCTTTAAAACAAATAGCCTGTAGTCAATATATTTACAAACACAAGTTCCCATTTTTATGTCAAAATCTTCAATATAGTTTAATAGTACATTTATCTCTTTTGGTAATCCAGAATATAAGGACCAGTCCTAACAAAATCATCAAAGCTGACAACTTAACTATTTTCTATACATCTTAGAAATATGTTGTTTTTCTACAAAAGCAAAACCAAGAATAAAAAAAGAGTGAATAATTGTTCTATCCAACATATCCAATACCCATACAATCATCTTACAAATCCCCTTTGAATACTAAGTCTGGATAAAATATGGAATGTGTGTTTTTGTTATCTCTAGGGATGTGCAGCTTTTAAAATATCTACCAAATACACCATCCATCATTTAAAACAGTCTATCACTCATTCTGAGGTAAACAACCAGGAAGACGTTTTTTAGCTGATGCCTAACATGGATGAAGGCATTAGCTAAATGCGTGTCTGACTGTTTTTTTGTTATAGTTTTGTTTATGTGTATTGTCTATTGCTGCAAAACAGCACCCTCTTATGTTAACACTTGTTTTAGTTTTCCTTTTTTGGTCCACATATCAGTGTTATGTTAAGTTTATGTAATTAATATTGTTTCTTGGTTAAAGAAAACTTGTTTTCAGTATATACGACAAGTTCTGTAAGATTACATTGACATTAGTTTGTTGTTAATCATTCCTGTCTATTCCAATTAAAAAATAAATCTAAATTCAAAACACCAGTTTAAAACGAGTCTTGCACGTTTCTGGGTATAATTACCGTTACTATCACAATTGGTTCTGAGATATTCTGACATCTGACTAACGCAGATTAATAATCTTAAAAATGAATCTTCATGTGTGGTGACAAATTAACTTAAGTTATTTAAATACTTTCAATTGATACTGGATCATCAACATCTAATGAATAATAAAATTGCATTTCATCTTATGATTAGAAATCAAAAAGCATATACACGCACATCCCTTACTCGAAAAAGGTTGAAGATGAGAGGTGAAGATCTCTCATAGATGGAAATGTTGATTTGACCTGTTGGCATGGTATTTTGATAAACACAATTATTTATTTTGGAGCTTATTTAGCGTGCAGGTATTTAATTTCCTTATTTTTGTTTTGATGGTTGTGTACTACCCATGTCATTTCACCTGGAGAGTTAAATTGCCCCCACTCCTTCACTGGTTTCTTTCCTTTCAATTACCAATCAGCTGACATCCTTTCAGCCAGTAACATGCTTTGACCCAGAAGCACTGATCAGTTAACATGCTTTGACCCAGCGAGGTGAAATGACCCAGAGAGTGCAAGTGCAAACAAATAACCAGAGAATAAGGCATAGAAACTGAGAATTTCTTTTAACCTAAAGTAGTACCAGAAATCATGTTCTCAAATGAACATACACGTGTGCAATAATGTATTTATTATAAAACTACACATTTGATACCTATGATGCTAATGGAAATTATTTATGGTATTATTTTGTTAGATACAATTCCTTTAATTGGAGAATAAGAACAAAGACAAGTACAAGAAAGAGACGGGGAAGAGAAGAGGAAATTTGATTCTTTCATAGGATAATTTTACCTAACATTTGTGTAGGTTTTAAAACACGTACCACCTACAGTATGGTATATGATAGTTGGTGAACATATAGTATAAGCAGAGGCAACCTACCCTACGTGTCATACCCTAGAAATAGAAACCACAGGCCCGTAGCATATGATCCGTAAAACACGTACAAGTCCAAAATAGTGAATCAGGTTATGTATGCTTAGCCCTGTTATTGAAAGTACAAGAAAGAGACGGGGAAGAGAAGAGGAAATTTGATTCTTTCATAGGATAATTTTACCTAACATTTGTGTAGGTTTTAAAACACGTACCACCTACAGTATGGTATATGATAGTTGGTGAACATATAGTATAAGCAGAGGCAACCTACCCTAGGGAGGTAGAGAAGGAGAATAGGTTGACAAATAAAAACACAGGCGGCAGGTAAGTTTTTATACTTGCTGTATTATTTTGATTTGCTGATTGATTTTTTCCTTTACAGAAATATAACCCACAGTGCAGTGGGATGTCTAAACTAAAGGTGATGTTGGCTTTATGTTAGTGACAAAAAAAAAAACCTGAAAAATAAAAAACTGAAAAAAATAAAAAAAAACTGTAGAAAAATACAGTTATTCCTCATAAAAAAAGAGAAAGTGTCTTTTCCCTTTAAGTGGCATTATAACTCAATGGCTACAACACATCTGAAATTGTGAGACAAGATTAAAGGCTTCTGCTATAGACAAGATTAAGTGGCATTCTAGCTATGCAACATATATGAAATTGTGAGACAAGATTAAAGGCTTCTAGCTATGCAAATATATGTGTCAAAAATACATACTTCTGCTACTGGCCTTATTCACAAAACTGTAACTTATAAGTTATTTAAAAAAAAAAAAATGAAATCATTTTTTTTTTTTTTATGTAGAAAGTTGTTACAGATTTATAAACTATATTTAAAACACTTTAAAAGCTTTGTTAGTGGCCCAATAGTTACAAAGGAAGATACTGACAACATGCCCCACATGTCATCCAGTTCCTATCCAGTTTTAAATAACTTTAGCATAACTGAGGCAGAAGTGTTAAAGGGACTAGGAGCTCTTAAAATAAACAAATCCCCTGGGCCAGATGAGATCCTCCCAGTAGTACTCAAAGAAATGAAAGAAGTAATTTACAAACCGCTAACCAAGATCATGCAGCAGTCTCATGACACAGGGGTGGTACCGACAGACTGCAAACGTAATACCGATCCACAAAAAAAAAAAGGGAAACCAAACTGAACCATTATGCAAACGTACTACCGATCCACAAAAAGGGAAACAAAACTGAACCAGGTAACTACAGACCAGTAAGCCTGATTTCTATTATATGCAAACTTATGGAAACTATAATAAGATCCAAAATGGAAAATTACCTATATGGTAACAGGGTCCTGGGAGACAGTCAACATGGTTTTAGGAAAGGGAGATCGTGTCTAACTAACTTGCTTGATTTTTTTGAGGATGCAACATCGATAATGGATAATTGCAAAGCATATGACATGGTTTATTTAGATTTCCAGAAAGCTTTTGACAAAGTCCCGCACAAAAGATTAATTCTCAAACTGAACGCAGTTGGGATTCAAGGAAACACATGTACATGGATTAGGGAGTGGTTAACATGTAGAAAACAGAAAGTACTGATTAGAGGAGAAACCTCAGAATGGAGTGTGGTAACCAGTGGTGTACCACAGGGATCAGTATTAGGTCCTCTGCTATTCCTAATCTACATTAATGATTTAGATTCTGGTATAGTAAGCAAACTTGTTAAATTTGCAGACGACACAAAAGTAGGAGGAGTGGCAAACACTGTTGCAGCAGCAAAGGTCATTCAAAATGATCTAGACAAGATTCAGAACTGGGCAGACACATGGCAAATGACATTTAATAGAGAAAAGTGTAAGGTACTGCACGCAGGAAATAAAAATGTACATTATAAATATCATATGGGAGATACTGAAAATTGGAGAAGGAATCTATGAAAAAGACCTAGGAGTTTTTGTTGACTCAGAAATGTCTTCATCTAGACAATGTGGGGAAGCTATAAAAAAGGCTAACAAGATGCTCGGATACATTGTGAAAAGTGTTGAATTTAAATCAAGGGATGTTAAAACTGTAAAATGCACTAGTAAGACCTCATCTTGAATATTGTGTGCAGTTCTGGTCACCTCGCTATAAAAAAGATATTGCTGCTCTAGAAAGAGTGCAAAGAAGAGCGACCAGAATTATTCCGGGCTTAAAAGGCATGTCATATGCAAACAGGCTAAAAGAATTGAATCTGTTCAGTCTTGAACAAAGAAGACTACGTAGCGACCTAATTCAAGCATTCAAAATTCTAAAAGGTATTGACAGTGTCGACCCAAGGGGACTTTTTCAGCCTGAAAAAAGAAACAAGGACCAGGGGTCACATGGAGATTAGACAAAGGGGCATTCAGAACAGAAAATAGGAGGCACTTTTTTACACAGAGAATTGTGAGGGTCTGGAATCATCTCTCCAGTAATGTTGTTGAAGCTGACATCCTGGGATCCTTCAAGAAGCTGCTTGATGACATTCTGGGATAAATAAGCTACTAACAACCAAACGAGCAAGATGGGCCGAATGGCCTCAACTTTCTTATGTTCTTATGTTCTTAAAACAAACAGATCAAATCTACATATTTTATGTATTTCTATTACTGTTGGGACAATACATGTTTAACCACAATGATTTATCATGGGTTGATGGTCTTAATTAAATAGCACTGTGAATATTGGTTCTAATCTGGTGGTAAAAGCACGCTTAAAGACTTACAAAGGTTAAGGCAGTGTTGTATTACCGAACTCAAAATTAGACACAATAGTGAATGGCACAGTGTTTATTTTAAGTCTAGAGCAAGGTCTTGTTACATGAACGTTTAATACTTACTTTATATAAAATGGCTTTATCCAAATTAGGTAGATGTAAATGATCAGAATGAATCTGGGGGAGGGGGGAATGCATCAGCATGTCCAGTCTTGAAGGAAAAGCCATTGATCCTGATTTCTTTATCCCTGGATGATACCAGCCCCAGGAATGAGAGGGGAGGTCAGTTTCCATTGCCAGCCAGTCCTTATACTCTGTGATTGCTTACAAAGGTGTCCATTACTACCAAGTTGTTTTATGTGATGGGATGACCTGTCCACTAGGAACTGAGGTCACAAGACACAAGATCAGATTTCATCCCAGATAGCCAAAAAACAAGCTTTGTTGCATTTAAAGAAGGGGCCTAGATTTTTGTCAATATGAATTGTACTTTTGGAAATAAAGTTTGTTCCCTGCTGCATTTGTGTGTAAGGTATGACGATAAAGGATTTTTTTTTTTTTTTTTTTTTGCAACGGGAAAAGAGATTTGACAAACAGAGCCACCTAGTGGAAGTGTGAATGTTTACTCCCCTTTAACCTGCTGTACTACAGTGCATTAAAAATATGATATTACAGGCGTCGTTACAGCAATTCCATTCCACACTTCCATTTTGTTCTTTTTTTTTTTAGAGTGCCCAATTGTTTTATGCTCAATTTTCTCCCCAATTTAGAATAGCCAATTATGTTCCCTCATCATACCAATGCCTCACACAGCTCAGGAGAGGTTTAGCAAGGGTCCTCCGATCCCATGACCAAGCCAGCTTCCTCTTTTACGCCCAGGAACTTGAGAGTGGATGTTAGTGAATAACCAGTCCATGGAGGACAACAGCCCTGCAGGTGTCTGCCTGAGCTCAGTAGGTGCCTGGCCAATAGGGCCCGCTATAGCATGATGAAGAAAAACAGCCCTTGCCGGTTTGGACTCCCTAACCTGCGGGACGCCAAAAGCAATGCAACGCTCCCTCCGGAATGCCCCTGCGAAGACTGATCTTCGCATAGCCCTGACTGTATGGCTCAACTTGCACATCACACGGCCAAGCTTTTACCGGGTGAGCCACATCACCACTTCCATTTTATGTCGATTTGTCCTAATGTTAATTCTTTGGGGCAAATTATTCTTCATGGCTTAAGCTTGATTTTTGTGTCAGATATTCCAGCACAGGTGGGAAAACTTAATATCATCGATTTACAACCTAACCATTGGCACGTGATATTAAAGTGAATTGTGTATCATTTTCATTTGTTGATATTAGAACATTGCAGAATGCTTATTGTACTAAACACATTTGTATTGTTGTTATTATTATTAGAAGGTTCCAGAATTGTTATGCAATAGTCCTTGCATTTTATCCAGTTATGGGTATTAGAAGGTTCTGGAAAACTATAAGAACTCTATAAAATATTCCCTTTAGAAATTCCACTCAAGTGTATATAAGCAATGCTGTTCAGTGTTTGGTGGAGTTATGCCAGTAACGGGAGTCTATTAAGAACTGCAGTGTAGAGGAGGGTAGTCTGATAGTCTGTAGTTGCCTTACAGAAAACTTTCAGGTTGCCTATGCTGCAAAGTAGAATGAATGAATTATTGCAGAACATTAGTGTCTAACTGTTTAAGGGGACACCAGCACTGAAGCGCTGTGGTCTGTTCTTAATTCTTAATTAACAGAAATGTACTTTAAAACCACATTGGTGGGGTCCTATTGCTTAGGTATTGGAAAAAATATTTTTATAACTGGAATAAAATTTTCTTTTCTGTCTTTAAGGGGGAGGTTTCCTTCAAGGCTTTTTATGTGTTAAAAATGCCACGTTCCTCAGAGTTCCACTCCACTGCAGTTTGTGGAGATGTACACATGACAGGGGCTGTTTCTTGCACAGAACACACTATACAGCGAACTAAAGACTGGTTGGCATTATGTCCTTTTTCAAACTTCTGAATAGACTTTGCAACTGAAGAAAAGGGCAAACATCACAGTTACATACATCTAATAGCAATTTCTAAAACCATTCTGCTGAGGAGGTATTATCTTGGCAATTAAATTAATATTAACATTTTCACTGGATACTCCTGTTTTAATGAGGTGGAAATAATTTTGGTTCTTCACTTTGTTTGCTGCAGTTCTAAATATGTAAATATTTCAGATACAATTTTATGCTGCATCCTGGTATTTATACAATAACATAGCCTGAAGACACTTCACCATTGGAGTGAGTTTGAACTATAGCACATTTAGTGATAAAGTATCAGGAAGCAGCGTCAACAAAATAAACTAATTCATTAAATGCCGCATTTAAATAGCGTTATGTAGATTTATTTTTTAATGTCTGTGGTTGCATTAATGCCAGCTATTCAATAATCAATATAAATATGCATAACTAAAAGCTTGCTTTTATGGAGACTGTGTTTACAGTAGACTATAGTGAGCCAGCTGTCAAACTCATCCCTATTGACTGAGAACATTTCTCTGTGTCACTTTTTGCCCCTGGTTATTGATTGAGCACTCCTGGCAGTAGAGCAGTGACCCTTGTGTGGCTGTTCACAACAGCAGCTGTTTAGAAGCATTCTGCATATGCAAGATTTCCTTTCAACACTGACAGCAGCAATTTGAGAAAGTATTGTTGTTTTGAAATTTTAATCCTAGCTCTTTGGGCCAGGCTATTGATGTTAGTATCATGTTACATATTACGCATAACAGAGCTGGTATTTGTTTTTGGTATTAAACTTGGAACAGACTGCTGTACTACTGGAAGTAACATGCAATGATGGGCTTAAGGTAATTAAGGTATGTTTAAGAGCAACTTGGTACAGCTTTGAATTATCACACTTATCCTAACTACTGTATTATTTTAGTTTATTCAAATTATATATTTTATGTAATTTACTGTTCCAGTTATCACATCTGTTCTCCTTGTGTTTTTATTTTTTTACCCAGAATTCTGTGGCCTTAAAAACATTCACAAATATGTCTCTAGCAGTTGCACCACAGTGTAATCATTAACCTGTACACCTAGTGGATGTAGAGATACATCAGTAATAAATACCACGTAGAACAAAATGTGGTACTTCTTACATCCACTGGGGGCAGAGTGTTGCAGGGAGACAGGTTATTGGTTAGGCTTTTGTGTACTAATTGAACTATGATGTTTGAGGACCCTTTTGAGGCATCCAGGGGTGCTTTAATCTTCTGCTTTTTCAAAAGCCAGCAATATGTAATGACTGAAACAGAAAATGATACACAAAGTGATTCTAAACAATGAGAATACATTAGTTAAGATAACTGGTATTCCAGAACTTACTAAGTTCTTCCTTAAGGTATTATGTTTTCTTAATTAATTAATAAATTAGATATCCCTCTGGGTTCACCATATACAGTCCATTGTAGACTACTGTAAACTCCTTAAATGGCTTGATACAGCTGATGACAACCTGATGACAATTTATGTGAAAAGTGTTTTGTTACACATCCCATATCTTAACTGAGCTGGTTTCAGTCTAATCTTGAATCTAAGAGACAAACATCTCATAAACTATTATTATTACATAGTGGCCATGCCTGAAAATAATAATAATAATAATAATAATAATAATAATAATAATAATAATACTGTAACCCATCTTCAAAGCACAAGATTCAGCAGGAAAAAAACAAAACAAAACATTGCAATAGAATGGCAATGTCTTAAAGATCCTATGTATGTTGTTCCCAGCCTACACACCAGGGGCCAATATGACCTGCAAAGGAAACTATGCAATATTTGGGATCAAAGTAGAGAATGATACAGAAATGAAATGCTTCACTATACTCTCACATTGCATTGTTGCAGTAAATGTGGTTTGCTGCAATTATGATGAAAGCAGAAGAAGAAAACAAACTGTGCATTATGTTCAAATGAATGCACAGTAAATCCTGTTTCACTTAGTTTCCTGTTTCACTTAAGGCGTAGCTCCTGCCCTTGGTTGATTTTTGTTCTGGTTAACGTTTTTACTTTTATTTTTGAAAAATAATAACGGGCGACATATATGTAATAATATATATATATATATATATATATATATATATATATATATATATATATATATATATATATATTTTTTTTTTTTTCTTAAAATATCCTTAGTGTAGAGTATTGACATAATATTACTGTATAACTACAGTATGGCTACAGGACAGCAATATTGTCAAATAATGTTGCTCAAAACTTAAATTCATGTTATATAAATGATCAGTTATGTTTTACATTTTCTCACCTCTTATTAGCTTTTTTGGAGGGTGGGGAGCAGTTTTTAATATTATCCACCAAGGGAACTTGATTATAAGGATTGGAACATGGCAGTGTAGATTAAACAAATACTTTTTTTTTTTTCAAATACAGTTTTCTTTATAGACAAAATTTAGACCAACTTTTTTTTTTCCTATTCGTTTTAGCCTAATTTGCTTGCCTTTTGGGAGTGGCTTTCATTCTGTGAGGTCCAACCCTCCAAAACAACAAGCACACATCTGTAGCGTAAATTCAGTTGTGTGTTTTTCAGATAAGTTTGTCTACGTGAAATGTAAGATGAATGTTTTTTTGGTAAACTGTGGAACAAGTAAAGATAGTCGTTTCCTGACAATCTGCAGCAACAGATCCCGGCTGAATTGAACACAGAAATCTGGATACTTCGCCCTCTGCTTAGTCCATTGCCGCTGTGTGCAGAACGAAAACACAAGACAACGCACATATTTAACAAAGGAGCCACAACTCACATGGTAAGTGCAAAACTGTAGACTTTAAACTGTGTATCGCATGCCCATCTAGGCAGTAAAATTGGAAACCCACTTTGGAGCTACTGGAATAATACAGGTCATTGTGTCTGCATGTTGGTACAATGTGACTAACAACACACTACGGGGACGAGCCGCTGCATGGCTGAGGTATTTATGGACGGAAAAAAGGCAAAACCGGTTGGACCCATGTCCTTACAAATATTGTATCTTTAACAATGTAAAACTAGCCATGTACGTGATGTTTTAAACCATTTTAGATAATAACATTTTGGTTAATATGCTTGTTTTAATAGCTTTAGTGTTTGGATGGAGGCTAGGCCTGGGAGGCGGGTTATGCCCAAGCAGGATTTGGGCTTTGTTTTGTTTCGTGGCTGCTCCCTTTGGATCCAGCAAGGCAGAAATAAACCAGATGTAGTCATACTAGGCTGGCGGGGGTGTTTTTTTTTTTCTCCAAACACAATATAATAACAGTTGCAGTCCAGAGCACTGTTTTTCATGTTTTATCTCTGTGCTTTTAAGTGATGTTTATCGCACGGTAATGTATTAAGAGAACGATAGGTAAATGCAATTAAAAACAGCTATCACTAGCATTTTGCTGTTAATATAACTTGCATCCATTTACTGCATAAACATTGCCTCGGGCAAAGATTTGTGTAATCATCTGTTTTATTAATATCAGGTTATACTGTATTTCATAGGGAAAGGGTCAAGTTGAGGTTTGCATTGCATGGGGGTGGGGGGGCTTGTGCTAGTGTTTGTTGCTTTTGTCTTTAACAAGGGGAATGTTAATTATGTTATTCCTGGGGGGCTTCCACAACCATTCGTTGCTTTTGAGGTTCAAAACACGGACCTGCATTATATCATGGCTTATCAGTGTTAGGTATTTTGTGGCAGAACAGTAACTGCAGGGTGGCATTGATCCCCTTTCTTCAGAGTTGCATGCTAGGATTTTTTTTCACTGTCATTGCGTCAGTAAACTACTCTATCAACACTCAGCTCCGGGTTCAGATTCCACCAGAAGGTTGCAATGACAATAGTAGTGCTGCAAATAAGAAAGAAGGCTTTTGTTCTTTAGAATGTTAATGCTGATTTTGTATCATTATAATAACGTCATTTTAAAGCAGTCTATTATTATTATTATTATTATTATTATTATTATTATTATTATTATTATAATAAATAATAATAATTATAGATTTCGACAGGATATATGGATTATATGTTTAAATAAACTTTAATTTTTATCAGAATAGTGGCAAGAATAGGAATATGCATTTTAACATTTACTTACTTTACCAGATGAGGAAATGTACTTATTTTAACCCTGACTGATTAAGCCTCTGGATAGACCAATAAATTGCTAGAAAGGTGTAGCTATGGAGTGCCCTTGGTAGAGAGCCAGACACTTGGATTTTCATGGGCAGGTAGGTTACAGAAGTGAAGGTAGACAGATTTTGATGTTTGGTTGGCAGCCTTTTGGTCAGCATATCTTTCCTATCTGTCCGGTTTCATCTGATTATTGGACCCTGCTCGTCAAAACGGTCTACAGTGTCCACAGTGGACAGTAGTATAAGTCAGAAAGAAACAACCACACAAATCCATAACATTGGCACAGGAAGTCTCAAATGGAAAGGTAATAGAATTGGCTGGGCTAGGGAACTGAACTGCACCTTGACCCCCACCCCTCAGGAAGAATGGGTATGGATGGCATGATAACCTTTTTACATTCCGGGTGTTGGTAGATACTGTAGTAACAAGTAAATACTATAGCGGAAGAAAATAATTTCCTTGCCTTTAATTGAAATTGGTATTAATGTCAAAGACACAGCCTACTTTTCTAAAAGGTCATGCAATTTTGGTCTGCGATGGGTTATTCCTGCTATTAGCCCAGTTGCATGTCCCCTACCTAGTAGAGATTAAAACACTCGATGAATGGGAACAATCAAAAGTCTAAACTTCAAATAAGAACTGAGTATGGAGCTGCTGCAATTTGATTAGATTGGATTAAGTCAATTCCAAGGAATTTAATTTGAACTGGACATGCCTGTACCAATGATTTTAGTTGACTGAGGGTTTAAATAGTCATCATGTTATTACAAAACTCACAACATCTTTAGGTATTTCTGTGTTTACTCTGCTCCATTTTTTTTTTTTGCTTTTCCAAATTCTGGTCTTTTTTATGTGGTTCAAGCTGAGCATCACTTACCATGCATGTCTTAAAAGCTAGAAACTTTCAGCTCATAATGGAATTCGAATCAGTTTACTCACACCTTCCTTGGTCTTTGCATTGTGAGATTGTGTTGCCAATGTTAATTTTTCTGATTATTTTTTCTCTTCTTAAGCCTCTGATTACTGCTGCTTTGCATTGCCTAAAACCACAACAACTAAAGACAAAAAGTCCTTTGGGTGTATTAACAAAGAATGTTTGTATTGTTGCCAAATTAAAGGTTTAATTTTTTTAAGCCTATTCTAAGGTCATTTGTTAAAATGGCCGATTTGTGCTCTCACTAAACAACTCCATCGCATCCTCTCCAGTGTACTGTACAGCTGCCCAGTCCATTTCTATTTTTTGGCTCAATCTAGCTCTCTGGTATTTGATGAACTTTCTGCCAGAAAGGTCTGATGAATGATGGTGGGTGATTAATAGCTGTCTATTTCCAACTAAGCACTTTAATGGCAATAACACAAACTAAAAACTGTTCAGTGGTTCATGGTTTCTAATGCTCTTATATACAACATTTTTTTATTTCTTACTTCTTAAAGGAAATCCTTTCTTTATTAATATTCATGATTTAAGGTGTGTATTCAGCATGCAGTCACAATCTAAAGATATTGGAAAGTAAAATCACACCAGTAAACTGCCATAATATTTAAGTTATATATGACTGCCTGTGCCATACTGTGGTGGGATGCCCCGGCCCTGTGCGTATTTTGTGTTTTATTTTGTCTGTTTATATGCATTGTTATATTGGTGTACAGGGTATAAATGGGGCTATGTAGCCCAGGTGATGTAAAATGTAAATTTATATTTAGGCACTGGGATTGCACAATGACTTCACATGCAGATTAAAGTGGGTATTTGTACGGGGAAACTGGGAGTGCACAATTAGTTCACATGCAGATGTGCCAAGATTCAAATTAAATGATTGATTAGAAGTCGAGTCTCGGTAGAGCTGCATAAAATATTCAGTGTTTAATGCACATGAGGTTGGGTGTTCGCAGTAGAGAGAGAGAAATTAAATAACAGATAATAAATGCTACTCGTGCGGGAGGACTCGCACGATACTTGCTTTGAAGTTCGTTCACTGTCTATCTGTTTGTTTTGGCCAACATGCCATTTTGTTTTGTGTTCAAGTGTTTTGTGTTTAAACCTTTTATTTTGTTCATTTATAGTAAACTGGTGCAACAGTGCAATTCACTACACATTCTGTGTCCATTCTCTTCCGGGTCTGACGACGTCGCCACCAGCCAGCCTGTTCACACATAGATACCATAGTGTACATGCTGTCATGGGAGATGTAGGTCATGGTGATCTACTTTTTCAGAATACCAAAAGCTCAAATATTGTCATTTTTAAATGGTACAGCTGTGCGCTGACAGTAAAATGACCATGTGTGCAATGTGTTTCAGATTTCTACTTTTTCTGCTGAAAAATATTCATTAATTTTACTTGTATCACTTGAATAATGCCTTTTAAAAAAATACATATTTCCTCATAGTTTGTTTTTATTTATTTATTGTGTATTTTAGACCATGGAGTTAGAAGGAAAAGCTTGAGAAAAAAGGTGGTTGAGTGCATTTGTTCCATTTCTTTAGGTGAGTATACCAGGTCTTCATTACACAGTATCTAGTCTTCAGTAAGGTAGTAAAGCAACAAATTATATTTGTGTGTGATTTTTCAGGTATTGTATTATGTTTGACATTTACTGGACTGTCGGAAAACTGTGTTTGTTGTTGATGCAATTTAAAAAGCAATAGACAGCAAGCAGAAAGAAAACATGAAGTACATTTATTATCTATATATATATATATATATATATATATATATATATATATATATATATATATATATATATATATAAATTTGCATTGTTAAAAATAAAATAAAGGGGTGGATGTTGTTGTATTCTGGTTTTGAAACTATTCACAGTTTAATCTGCTCCTAAATCAATAATGACACAGTTCTAATCTTAGATTTTGTAGTGGGTGGATCTAACAAATTGCAGTGGGAATTGCTTAAGAACCATCACTTTGTCAGTACTGCTCAAAATGAACTTGAACACATGAAATTGCATATTAACAGCAAGTCTAGTTTTTGTAAATAGAGAATAACCACTGGCTATTAATGTGAATGTACTTCTTTACAATAAGCATTACGGGAGAGGCTTCCATTGAAATACAGACTTCAGGAAAGAAAGAGAAAAAAAAAAACACACATGCTTCATGCTTACTGCCTGTACTGTACTTTTTTCTAGGGCTTGGGTTTGAAGTTTACAGTTAGCCACAATGGAGGCTACAGTCATATTGCCCATCATGAAGAAAAGGCTGGCTTTTCTCTCAGGTAACCTTTTCAAGAAATCAGTGTTCTGTGCTTGTAAATTGTGTATGTGTACAGTACAAGGGTTTGAATTTAAGATGTTTTCATATGAATTATTAATTTCTGTAAGGAACTTCATTGATTCTGTTGGTGTTTGTTTTTTTGTGTGATGGGTTTGGGTTTTAATGTTTGGCATGTCCTATGTGCACACTCTCTATTGACATTTAGATTTAAACCGAAACACTTTAAATCTTCTTGCTTTCACCTTCACTCAAAACTGTGTAGGTGAAGCCCCGTAACAGAGCTGTTTAAGACTCCTGGGACACTGATTGATGATGGGCAGTCATGCTTAAAGGATGAGGTTTTTCACAGCGAGTCTTGCGTAGAATAAGGTTAGATCACTGCATTAGGTAACTGTCCCTTGAGTGGAGAAGTGCATCAGAGACAGAGCTATCTTGAGGAGGCTGTGTCACATGTGAAGGACAGTACAACCTTTTTTTAGTCAGGAAAAAGCCTTTTACACAACTTTTATATAATACTTTTATATTATACGTGTGTGTGTGTGTGTGTGTGTGTGTGTGTGTGTGTGTGTGTGTGTGTGTGTGTGTGTGTATATTTATATATATATATATATATATATATATATATATAAAATATATTTATAATATATATATAATTTTACACACACACACACAATATAAGAATGCAGGTCATTTTAAAGCCAAAACTGTACTGTATTTGGTAAAGAACACAAATTGCCAAACTAAAATATTTTTGATAGAAACTGCAAGTTTTATTATTATTATTTGCAGGAGGGAAGGACAGACGCAGTGGCCTCATTCTGACGATTCCTCTCTGTTCAGAGCAGACAAATATGGATGAGTTGAGCGCCACACTGGATTATTTACTCGGCATACCAAGGTGACTCATTTTTCCTTTTCTTGAAATAGAATTCACTTTTTTTTCCTCTTTTCTGTCTCTCTCTACGTGTTACTGTACATTCACTTTGGAAAGATTTCAAGCTCCTATTATTAAAGATGACGTTCACCAAGATATGTTCATATTGCAGAACACTATGGAAGGCTTTAGACTGTACCTACAAGACCTTGACTGAAGATATTTTAAAATAAGTCTGTTTTAAAATATATATATTTAAATCTTTGCAGTTATTTGCAGAGCAATATACTGCCGTGAAGTACTTTTTTCCAACGTTTTTAAATCCCATCCCTACAAAATGTTTGTTCATAAGCACAATTTTAGTTTTGTATTCCATTCTTCTTTTAAGTGGTACAAATACACAGATGAATTTTGGAGCCTTTCATTAAATACTTTGGTATTGTTTGTCTTAACCATATGTGCCTCCATGTTGTTCTGGCATTATACAGGAAGACTGTGTAGGCCTTGTTGCACTTTTGTGTTATCCATTGGGCATTTCGGTTCTTTTTTTAACAGTAGGCCAACTGATTTTGGAATAGGAAATTGGTGATTCAGTGGGTTTTTGTTTGTGTACAAAGCTGATTATAATTCACAGTAAAGCCAAGCTGGATTTCCCAATACATGTAATCTCTAGTGAGAATTACGGTTTTCTAACATTGCCAATTCTAAGTATTTAGATAATAAAAAATGCTTCATCCTTTGTTTTGAAGCCATCAGATTCTTGTAGTTTTGTACACGATCAGTTAGTTTACAGTTACATATGTTTCAGTTTAAACAAACATTCTGAAGAAAAATGTTCTTTTTTTCTATAGCGATTGTAGATCCGGTATTGAGATCATTGCCATTATTTGCTTTAGTTGATATTAATACAGGGGTCAACAAAAACTTAAAACTACTTGTAGTTAGTCTGACATCTGTAAGCCTGGCTTCTGTAAAGGAAAAAAACAACAACTTTCCTTTTAGGGAATTGTATAAACTTGAAATGCGAAAGTATTTTACTTAATGAACATGTTCTCTTTTTTTCCAGTGAGAAATGCAAAGCTAGAGGATTTACGGTAATAGTTGATGGAAGAAAGTCACAGTGGAATATAGTCAAGACTGTTGTATTAATGTTACAGGTAATACACATGTGTTAACTGCTCAGTCAAGGGAGACTAGTTTTAATTAAGCTAATCAAGTATTCCCCTGTGTACATTGTATACATTTTTACATGACACTTTGGTGGTTATGCTAATACACTATCATTAAATCCATGGATATGCAAATTACATTCATTTTGATGTGTAACTTCTTTAATCTTACGGAAAATAATGTTTTTAAATGGAAGCACTGAAGATTGAACAAATGATGGTATCATTCACAGAACAGTATATAGGGAATTGGAAATGTATCATTTAACATTATTTGTTTGGTTTAAAGTTTGATTAATTTTTCTATGAAACTAAGATTCATCATAGATACATATACAGTTTAAGAGTCTAACCCTACATAAATGTTAATGTTTCTAACATTGATCACTTTTTTTGCAACTCACAGGAGTTGTGTAATTTGGCTCCCATTTATCGCCAAAATGACGAGGCAAATAGAGCAAACACATGCACAGAAAAGTGGATAATGCAGCATGATCACACACTTCCTGAAAAAAGTTCAGATATTAGGGATTCAGGCAGGATTATTCATGTGCAAGACAATCATAAACTTTAATAACTGGTAGTAATGTATTTGATCAGGTTAGGTTAACATCAGTTCATCCCTATCATTACCCTATTAAAACAATATAGAGGGTTACCTGCAAGCAGAAAATTGAAAATGTTAGAGGCTGTGACACTTGAAAGTCCATACGGTCCATTTCATTCAACACTTTGTTTGATCCCCTACCTTGAAATTGTATCTTGTACTGTAGTCTACACATTGCTCACTTTCTTCGCTGAAAACAGACTTTTCTGATTAAAACCAAGTAATAGTATGTTCAACACAAATACAGTATTCTTGTATAAACACATTTTAAAGGATTTTTATTGTATTATGTTGATCTTGTATCCATGTGTCTGTGTGTTGCGTTGCATTTGCATGTACACTTTTATTCAAAGTGTGTGTCACTAATTTCCATACCATAAGTTTCTGTTTCTATTCCATGCTGTCATCTACAGTTTTAGTGTCCTCCATCAAACTTGCTACACACTGTCCTCCTGTTTTTTTGGTAGGCATGTGTGCCAAAGAGCAATATTTTAAAACAGGTCCTTTTAATCTTAACAGATTGAAATACTTCCACTCTTTCTGCGTTAATCCTGCTGGTGTTTTCGCCAAGGGTAATTCCTTGACATTAATTCAACTAGAAGTGCCAACATTATGCGTTTGTCATTTTTGCATAATAAAGGTTAGTGAGAATCAGGAATTAGTCAGACAACATACAACAGGTCCTGCTAGAGAGAATTCAGAAAAGGATAGCCTAGCCTCACAAGTCAGCTCAGTACAAAACTGTTCTATTACTTTGCAACACATTTCACATGGCTCTTCAACTTCTACCTGTTTTTTCCCCTTTCTATAGAATGTAATTCCAGCTGAGGTGTCTTTGGTTTGTGTCGTCAAACCCGATGAGTTTTGGGACAAGAAGGTCACCCACTTTTGTTTCTGGAAAGAAAAGGATAGGCTTGGCTTTGAGGTATGTAAAGTTTAATTCCCTGTCTGGAGTCACAGACACTTGTGTGGTTCAGTCCATTAGAGACTGAAGCTGTTTGTTAAATGTACAGCTATGTTGCATATACAGTTAGCTGAATATACGTTTGTTCAGTTCATTGGAAAAATAATTTAATTTAGGGATGGGAATTTCGAATAGTTTCGAATTCGAATACATGGGGCCAACATTTTTGTGTATTTCAATACCAGAAATAAAGAATAAAAGGCAAATACGTATGTGTACTACAGCAGACGGCATAAAAAATGTAAGCCGTGGTTGTCATCTTACCGCGGTATTATGCCCTTTTTTTTTTTTTGTAATCCGTTTTTAAATGGCTATTTTAAAGAAATACACTCAAGTAATTTTAGTTTTAAAACAAATACAACACGCTGGCACTACAGTTCTATCAGGCATTACCTAAATGGAAGTATTGTTCACTCAATCTCATACAGACTCAGCAAAATAATGCTGCTTCTTTATTACAAATTACTGTGGAGAAATGCCAGAATATTAACATTTTCTGGGCTCGGTCTGGAATGGTAGGGGGTAAGGATGTGACCACTGCAACTGAATACCCTTTATCAGTTTAGACGGAATCCTAATATGTAAAGACAGGTGTTTTTAACTGGGGGTACTTCTAAGGGTCATAGGGGGTACGAAGGAATACTCAAAAATGTACAAATGAAAATTAAAGTAGGAGAAAATAATGATCTTGCATTTTTTAACAGTATTATGTATATTTTAAACCATGATGTGTATTTTTGTCTTTGTTTAGCAGCTCAAAGTGAATGGCAAATGAGAAAAAACACAATCGCATGCTATGTCTGTTTGTTTACAAATTTTAAGTTAGCCGGTGCCATGTTCCCGGAAGCAGTTTCACGACTGCCGAGCAGCAGAGTCTGTGTGCAGTCGTTGAAAAGGGAAATCAAGCAGAGGATCTGTTAACATTAGCTGAAAACAAGGCAACAAAATCGGCAACAATTTCTAGTGCCGTTTCCGAAGGTTCGTTCGATACCAGAGATTCGAAGATTGTTTTAAACCTTCGAATGTTAGTGAGATGGGTTCACGCGCTGAATGTGTGTTTTTTTCCTTCCTATTAACAGAAACTGATTTGATAATTTGTGAATATTGTAAATGACACATTAACTGTGACTCACATGGAAAATTCGATCTTTTAATTTGTATAATGCATATTACGTAAACAAAAATTGTTAATAAAATCCGCTACCAAATCGTTATACCTTGCGTACAACTGGAGCAGGGTATAGTATCCAAAGCAGTGGGCTCGTACCACTAGCTTGTATTGCTTCAGTAAAATATGTATGAATACAAATATGAATACCTAGTGTACCAGACGGTGTAAGAACATTGCTATGGTAGAATATGTTTGACACATACAAAATTTACGCTAACACTAATAATTTTATTTTCGAAAACTGAGCACCTTCCGCCCCTTCTCTCTCCAGCTCGTGTTATCCAGAGGCAAACCTTTAATTTCTTCATTCGCTATGTATAGCGTAAGGTGTATTTAAAGAAATGTCTGGAAACCCCTCAGCTGTTTTTTTTGTTACATGCCCAGACAACCAAAAAAAAAAAAAAAAAAAAAAATGCAAACTGTGCAAGCGACTCGTATCATGGAAGCATAACCAATCTCTGGGGTCACTTGACAAGCGTAAGTTCGTATTATTAGTGGTATTGTTAATATGTTTAGTAGTAGTAAAATGTGACTGATAACCAGCTTAGAACAGTGACTGTTAAATAAAGCTTTGTCCGCTGCAGTTGGTGCTGCAATGCAAGCTTACTGTATAGATCACAAGCAGGCTCAATTATGTGTAAATAAACAACGTGTATTTTTATTTAAATTATAAAAACATGATTACTGTTCTATATAACATGTTTTTTTAAACTACACGTGGATGTTTTATTCCATTATATGGATTATCTGTAAAATAACTTGTCAAACAAATATAAAGAAGTAGCTATGGTGACGTCACCAGTAAATTATGCAAATGAGTACCATCGAAAGTTCAAACCTTCCTTTGGTAATGTGTTCCGAACTTTCGAAGGTCAAAATGTACCCTTCATTGCAGCCCTAACAATTTCAAACAGAATATGTTTACTGTATAATTTTACTGTTATAAGCACTGCATGATTAATTATGGTCCTTGCGTTTAATATGCCAATCTCATTCACATGAACGTGCAGGGTTTGACACTGATTCTGAACACTTGTCAAGCATCGGTATTTAAAAAAGGAAAAGACGCATTTGCTTCTACTAGTAGCTAATATGTCTTTTTCATGTACTCAAATATGTACTATGCTATTCGAATAGTTTTTTTTTCGTGTATTCGACTGCACTGACCCATCCCTTTATATTCTTATTATCATACATTGCTTAAATGTTTTGCTTTTGATGGCATTTAAAATAAATAAAATAAATAATAAAGAATCCAACAACTGGAGGATATGTCTATACTACTGTACTTTGATTCTGGGTTCTATTTAGTAGATCTAAACGGCAGCAGATCTAAAAACTCCCACGGTTAATATGAAATTAGGTCTCTGCGTAAGAATCAGTGGTATGAAAATAAAACATATAGCTGTGCATGTAGGACTCTTGAGTATTTCTGTCTGTAAAAAATATGTGCAGCACCAGGAAGGGACCTATTTCAGTGGTTTTAAACCCTCTTCTGTTTTGAGCAACATTCATAGACTAAAAGATAATAGCTAATGAATATTGCAGCAGTGTTAGGGTTAAGTGAGGAGCAGCAGTGTAGTATAAATTCTCCAGTATTTCATGCTTTTAGGTTTGTAATTAATAGAAATCCATTTTAATTTCAAAGTCGATGTGTCCACCTTTTTAATTAAAGGTCTTAACAAGCAGTGTGAATTGTGTGCTTTCATATACGAAGTACACATGCGGGTTGTAGAAGTACAGTTTTCATATGACCTATAACACAGGCACTTCCATTTTATACAAAAAATGAAATAAAGTACTGAGCTGCTGTGCATGTTTCTTCATTTCTTAATTTCTTCAAGGCTGTGAAAGCCAGGCTTGCGGATATATACACACACACACACACACACACACACACACACACACACACACACACACACACACACACACACACACACACACACACCAGAAATAAATGTTGATATTAAAATATAAGTATTCATAAGGCATACGTAAGTATGCTCTTTATTCCTTTAACTGCTTCTAGGATGATCCATGTTGCCTAGCCATTGTCTTTAAGTATAGTATAATACTGACTATTCTGTACTATACTTTATTATAAAAAATAAAAAAAAAGATAACTAAACATTGGAGCAACACAAATCAGAACTAGTGATTTGTTAATTGTAGACATAACATTATACCCACTTTGATTCCTGTCCTCTATAGTTCACATGTACAGCATTTGTGTTTCCTTATGAAGCTGTATTATATAAAGCTGTCTAGCATTTGCAGGTAATCTCCTTCAGATTGCTTAGATTGTTATACAGTGTATTGTGATTTAGGGTTCTATCTTTATTTAGTTATTTATTTATCTAATAACCAATTCTTTAACTTCATATTTCTACAGATAAAAACATGAAATTGAAAATTGCATAGGGTTACGCATTTGCTCAATATGTTATGAAGAATTTTAGCATATCTAAGAGAATTGTTTAGAGAAGTTCTCGTCAGAAGTACTTTCATTGCAATGTGTTACTGAACCCCGATAGGACAGTATAATCTGTGAGTGGCAACAATGGTATTGCCAGTAAATTCCACTCCTTGTCTTGCAATTCATATTTGCTGTTCTTTACAGAAATTAAATTCCCCTGTAGCCTGGGAGGGACTAAACTAAAATGAAAACTCATTGTCATTGTGGTCCTATTGACAAAGTGAGTGTAAAGCCTGAATACTGTAACTCCCAAAGCTGTTTTATTATTGTAGAAACTTGAGGTTGGCAGACAACATGTGGACAGTTTAACCTCCTGGAGCTAACCTTGGGGCTGTGTGAAATTGCTTGGCAAGTGAGCAGGTTCACACATTCCAGGCCTTGTTGGAACTCTCGTCCTTGGTTTTTGCTACCAGTGCACCAATATGTAACATTAGTGAAGAACATTGCCTATTTGTTTTTCTTTTCAATTGTTTTTTTTTTTTTTGGCACGCATTGAAAGAATGACTTTCTCTTAATTGAAAAGGTTTGCCAATAACTTAATGTAGATGAAAGGTAAGAACAGACAGTTAAATCCTAATAAGGATTTCAGTGCAATTATCTCTATTTGATGTTTTAAAAGAAAAAAATAAATCTGTACACATAATTTATAAAATAGTTCCGTGCACATTCTGGAAATACGATACTTTACCTGTGACACTGGCGTGTATTTTAAAGAAAATTTCCGCGATTTTCACATTTCCAGCGGAAATTTTCACAGCCTTTGGTATTATTAGTAAAAATCCAGCGTACTCGCACTTTCGGGAGGGAAAAGCCCTCCCTGAAGTCAACATCTTTTTGTGGAAACACCCACTTTTAAAATTTTTTTTTTTTTTTTTTTTTTTACGATTAATCTTCAACACCGATAAATAATGATACACAGGTTTAGTTTCAAAATAACCCTTGTTTGCAACATTTTATTCCATTAATAATTATAGTGTTAAACTGCTAGAAACTATTTGTTTTTCAAAATTAAGAAGTAATTAACAGAGTGTAAAAGCAAGTTATACATCCCATATCACATCTGGATTAAATTATCTATTTTATTTTAGCTTATCAATTACCCAAACAAGTTCAAGCACATATCATCTTTGCTTTACTGAGCATTTCTTTCCAAAACCATACTTGGACAATAGTTCCCGGTGCATTGGCTTTTACAAATTTGTGGTATTAATTCCGATTTTAAAGAAAAGTATTAAACAGTGCTGCTTCATCAAGTACAACCGCAATAAATAAACTGAACAGTGCACCATTTATAACAACAAACTAAACAGTGCACCATTTAATAACCAGTAAACAAAACATTGTAGTGTTGCATACAATGCAGTACAATTGCATTCAGTTTAATTGTTCTGTTAATCAGAACCATAACCACACACATACTTTACAAGTGTACCACTGTGCTGCACTGACATGCAGAACAAGTTACAGTATGTATTGAAGTCACTCAAAGTACTCTGTTCAAACTGTAAATTCTTTCTACAGCAGGTCATAAACACTTTCCTCCTATTAGCTCGTTTTTCTTTGGCCATTTTAAGTTTGTTTTTGTTTCAGTCACATACTGTTTTTTCAGCATTGCGATTAACATGTATTTCGGCAGATTCAACAACACGCAATTTCTAACCTGTTGACTAGCATTTTCTTTTATTTCTTATTGTCAAAATTTATGCAGTCCCAAAGTCACCTGCATTATTATAGCATTGCAGTTACAACAAACAGAGGACTTAAGGTTTGCTGTTCAGCTTTCTAACCAATAGCTGTTTGGTAAAGATCCCAGGGGCGTGTTCAGTTTGAATGTTGACAAATCAATGTCTCGGGAGGGTGGGAATAAGGAAATTCATAGAGACTGACAGCTATTGTGTTAACACTAAGTGAAGCAATATAGCTGTGACATTTTTGAGAGGAGGTCAGTCAAGAGTCTGAAAGCTTGCGTTGAACATTGAAAATGACTAAGGGTATTGAGAGTAAGAAATTAAAACTATTAAATAGAACAGTTTTTTTTTTTTTTTTTTTTTTGTTTCTACCTAGCAACATGACCTGAATGATGTAGTTCCTGAACAAATAAATCTGGTTGTTGTATGAGACATAACTGTGGTTGTTATAATCCCATTGAGGCACTGGTACAGTAGTTTAATATTAGACACACCAGCGCATACATCACACTGGTGTATTAGTTGCTCCACCCTTTTAAGGGCCCTGCAAAAATGTCTAGAAAATCGACTTATACCACGGTTTTTGCGATAACGTTCCATTTATTATATTGAAGCTGTATTATTATACTGGTGTGTTAATGCACCTTGTATTTTGATTGACCTATGTTTTTTCTAATTCTGCTGCTGAGTGATTAGGTTCATGTTTGAATACAAGTCACTGACCCATGTAATTGTACCAAAGCATTTAGTGAGGAAGATCTTTAGACAAGGCAGATTTTATCAAATACTTCGTTACATATAACTGAATCCTTTTAGTTTACTACTGCTGAGTATTTAGGAGCTTATACCCTGTGATGCTAATATGAGGAGGATTTGATGATGATGATGATAATGCTTATTCCAGAAAAAAGATTGTCTGCTGGCCTGTTTTTACTCCTCCCATTAACATTGTTCCTAAGCATTTTTATGTTTGAAAAAATCAAGGACATTTGCAGTTTGTCATTTGGGGAATCATGGCCTACTTTAATTTTATCATTGGAAAGTTGCTGTGCATTTCACTTTGTCCGCAGTGCTCTATCATTGAAACAAACTGCAACATGCTTTTGCACAGTGGATCTTGGGAAGGACCAAGGATTGCTTAACAGTATGATTAGGAGATCATGTTGTTTCTTACATATGGTGTAATGAAAATCTGCATAGATTTTTACTGTCGCGTGGCGATTCTTCATTATTATAATAGCAAGGGCAATATATAGAATGTACAGTGGTACCATGTTGTTAGAAAGGACCGTTGTGTACTTTAATGTGTCATTGGTAATAACTAGAGCCCTGTGTTTTTCGCAAATACGAAATAAAACAAAATGTAAATATAAAACAAAAAATCATTTTAAAGCAAACATAGAGTGACTTGTTTAAATTGGTAGGTTTATAGAAAAAATACTTTAAATAAATACTTGCAGTCATAGTTGTCAAGTCTCAGCCATCGACATGGTCTGAAGGGAAATGGAAGCTCTGACTAGCACCTTTCGCAAAGATGTATACTTTGGAGTAATTCGTTTGGGAATTAAAATTGTGATGGATCAGAAGACATTTGTTCCTAAAATGCCTAAACCACACATAACAATGGTGACATAATAATGATGTGCAGATTTTGCATGGAATGAGAGTCGAGAGATACTGTCATTAATCATTATCTGTTTAATCCTTTTGTGGAAAATATGGCTTGTTTGCTTATATTTTGTATTAGTATGCAAAAAAAGCAGAAAACAAATCTGTATAATTAAAACCTGATGTATACTGTATTATTAATGATATACGTGTTTGAGTTTTATTAATGTGTATCTGTAATGAAAAATAAAATGAAAAATTATAAAAAATATAATTTCACGGGACTGTGGTAATAACCTTTACCTTGTCATTGCCAAAAGTCAGTAGTTCATATTCTGCTGGGACAGAAGAGGCAACAGAAAAAATGGCTCGAAGAACAAGGTTGTACTTGCATTGCTTTATTCTTTGTTGCTCTCCAACACAGCAATTAAGGAGGTTGTATTGTTTATTTACACAATTAAGTATGAAAGGAAAGCAGTGAAATGTTCAAATGATACGGGGATAAAGAACTTAGAGGCACTTCTAAGGTTATCCACCCTGTTTCAGATTTTTTTTATAGCAGTCTGTATCCTTGATTTAATCTAGAATAAAATTTAAAAAATCCCAGTTCTTTAAGTACTGAGCTGTTTCAATCCTAGGCTACATGTAATTGCTTTTACTCATTCTCCTCCAGGTTATTTTAGTATCAGCTAATAAGCTGACTCGGTACATTGAGCCATGCCAGTTGACAGAAGAATTTGGAGGTAGCCTTGTGTATGATCACATTGACTGGCTGAACAAAAGACTGGTTAGTATATTGACTTTAGGAGAAAATAATGCATTCTCATATTTAACTTTTACTATAACATTATTGAAGTTCATAATGTAAACTCTATTTACAGTATCACTCAAAGGTTTGCATTTCCTGAGAAATATTTTATCTAAAGCATACATATTTATATTATAACACTGAATTACTTTCTATGAACTAGGTCTTTGAAAAATTTACGAGAGAGTCCACGTCTTTACTTGATGAGCTAGCTGTAATTAATGGGAACGAGAAAGGCAACCAACAGGACAAAGAAAGGTATTGCATCTGGCATTTCTTCTTTTCTCATTAATAGCAGTATGTTTACAAATACAGTATGTCCTGCTTAAAATCCATATTTATTATGTTGTGTTTGTTGTTTTATGATGACTCTTATTCAGAGAGTGTACTGGATACACCCATATCCATTTTTAAGCAATATTTTATTTGTTCTGCAAATTTATATTATGCTTATTTTGCAAGAGCAAATACATTAGCATGTGCATTTTACCATCACAAAATGTTTCCTTTTTATCATTAGAGCTACGGATTACAACTTTCTACCATCCTTTGATCCAGAGACTGTCCTACAGACGGGTATGTTTTAAAGTTATTCTATTTATGTCTGTGTGTGGATTTTAATTTCAAACCCTGGAACTAGGGCTGTGTGCTTGCATCTGTCAGCCAGCTTGGCTTTCTTAATATCTCTGATGCAATTGTGTGAACATATTCCTTTTCTGGAAGGCTACTAGTTCAGAATCATCCTAATCTTTTTTTTCTCAAGTATTTATTTGATGTACAATAGGCAATGGATGGAGATCCTTATTGCGCATTACTGATATTTTGATATGCGTATTTGAAACAAATGATCTGTACACCCTTCTCTCTGAATTTCTGTATTTAAAATTATTCCTGTGAAAGGTCATGAGCTCCTGTCTGAGTTGCAGCAGCGTCGCTTCAATGGATCAGAAGGCGGGGTGTCGTGGTCTCCTATGGATGATGAGCTGTTGGCTCAACCCCAGGTTATGAAGTTATTGGATTCCCTGAGAGAACAGTACACACGATACCAGGAGGTCTGTAGACAGCGCAGTAAGCGTACGCAGCTGGAAGAAATTCAACAGAAGGTTATGCAGGTTTGGGCCCCAACTAAAATGTCCTTTCACATTTTGACCGCAGCAGTGTGCTTGTTTTTAAAGTCGCATTGCTTTCTTTATTGGCTCACAATTATATATTCTAGAGAATGTACAGATACTCTAAAAGACCTAAGGGAAGAGAAGAAGTGTATTTTATTGAAGTTGGCAGCTGCCTTGTATGAAGGGAACAGATTTGTTCTTAATGTAACTACAATTACAACAATTTAAACAAGAACCATTTGAAGCAGAAAATCCTGAGGAAAATAATTTAGGTGTTACACTAAAGCTCCTAGCTGTTTTATTAAAACAATACGAATTATGTGCATGACACCATGCATATTGAAGCTATGGAGCTCTGTAAATGTAAAATAATTAGTCATTTCCGTCATTGGCCTATATTTCATATGGCTACATTCAGTCTGGTTACAGTAATTAGTGTGGGACACCATGAAAATATTGTTCATGAATAATAACCTTTAGCCCCTGTAGTTTTATTATTGTCATTGTACTTGTTTAAGTCAGTTTAAAAATCCATGATGGTTTAAATTGTGTTTTTCTCTTACTGGCAGACTGCTATTCATGAATGCATAAAATCATATTTTGCTTCATTATTCAGTGGCTCAGTAGGCTCCAGAGGAGGAGCAAAGAATGGATTAAATTCAGTTAATTCCCAGCAGGAACATTTTAATGAAACCAATTTCAAATGTAAATTATAATACTTGTATTAATTGCAAAATGTTTTCAGTAGTGTGGACCTCTGGATAGAATATACAAAAAAAAAAAAAAAAAACTACAAACTGAAAATACAAACCTTAATATAAGTAGATTAGTATCCCCTGCTGGGGGTGCATATCTGTGCAAACATACAGCATGTCACACTAGTTTGCATATATTTATAGAACAGCTTATCCAATTATAAACAAACTTGCTCTGCCTTGAATATCTGTTGGTTCTTTGTTTGTATTTTATACTTCAGTTTTGAATGTTCAGATATTCCTAAAATGGCTGTATAAGAGGTTGTTGCTGCTTCCTGGTAATTCATGTGTTGGAGCTTAGACTCTTAGCTTAGACTTTTTTGGTCAGACCTACATCAAAGGTACCAGGACGCAGCAGTATATCTAGTGTTGTATTTAAATATTTGCTTTTCCTGTGCCATCACTGGTACAGATTTGCTGACTCTGGTTTATCCACCTGAAATGTCAAGTACTGCCAAAGGTTCTCTGTCATCTGGACTCTTGGTAGACAAGGTCATCATAGTCATCTGTGACTTTCCTCTCACAATTGTGCTTCTTGAATCTGTTTGGGGCATGATATCCTGCTGGAATTGAGATCAGTTAGACATTCCCCTTGTGGTAGGGCATGTTGGACCAGGACATTGCGCTACTCATTTGTCATTATTCTATTAATCTTGACCAGATCTCTAAATACAGTGATTTTTATTGGGATCTGGTTTCTATTGTCAGTAAGGATTGTTTTTCCATTGAAAATTTAATGATTTATTATTTGCACTTTACACTGACTTGTGTGTGTTTCTTTTTAATGAATGTATACCTCACACAAATGGAAGAACTGCTTTTCAAAGATTTCAAAGTGCTATACCGGCTTCAAACGTCTTCATATTTGTTTTGTAATTAAAATACTTTTAGAATAATTTTATTTGCACCAGTAGATATATTTATAATCTGGCTTTATGAGTTGACATTTTGCTATTCCACACTTTTTGATGGAAATCCAAAATGACAAACGTGAATGTTCTTGATCATTTGAAAGCTGTCGGCTCCTTCAATGAATTAACCCAAGGTTAATGAAAAGTGATTCATTGGAAATTCATTTTTGACTAGATTATAGCAGACTAATGGCTTTATTTAAAAACCCCTTGGAATAGTTTTGTTTTTACTTAACGTGTACAGATAATTAACTTAATTTACTGAAATTCTAATTTAGCACAGTCGTGATTTTTGAATAAACTAACCACATCAGTAATATATTTAAGGCTCGTGGTTTAAAGGCATTAATGAGATAATGTAAGCCATTAATTGCGCCTCTGTTCTTTTCCATGTTTATGCAGGTTGTGAATTGGCTGGAGGGACCTGGGACAGAGCAGTTGAGAACCCAGTGGGGGATTGGAGACTCTATTAGAGCTTCACAGGCCCTACAACAGAAGCATGAGGAAATTGAGAGTCAGCATAGTGTAAGTTGTATTTTCAAATGAAAACCGTCATGAAGTATTCAGTATGTTAAACCAGGGTTTTGTTTAAGGTATTTGAGACTATTTGAGTTTATTGGATATGTTTGTTCTCTTTTAGCAATTGAAAAGCATGACTGAGCCTTGTGGTCATAATATTGATTTCTAATACATATAGCAACAAATGGCTTTTTTATTTAAACCACATGATTCAACAACTAAAAAAAAAAAAAAAAAAAAAAAAAAACAGGCATACTATACAGACCTGCCACCAATGTAACTGGCAGTCACTTAGGTTAGAAGGGAAAAATGATACATCATAAAATGGAAGGGAAGAGTAACAAAGATGACATTTGAAGAGGTATGTACTTTAAAAGGCTAAGTTCTTATTCGTCACTTGGTGCATTCATTTTTTAGTTAGTAATATTTTAAATAGACTTCTGAACAGTTTAATTTGATTCTTAACCTTACTTGATGGTATTACAGTTAATATAGGAGGCTGTGTGGTCTGATGGTTAAAAAAAAAAAAAAAAAAAAGGCTTGTAACCGGGGAGGTGTACCCGGTTCAAATCCTGGCTTAGTCACTGTGTGACCCTGAACAAGTCACTTAACCTCCTTGTGCTCCGTCTTTTGGGTGAGACGTTGTTGTAAGTCACTCTGCAGCTGATGCATACTTCACACACCCTAGTCACTGTAAGTCACCTTGAATAAAGGCGTTTGCTAAATAAACAAATAATAAGAATAATCTTAATATCATGCTGTATTAAAAGATCCCCTGAGCAGGATATTTAAATCCAGTGACAGTGGATGGAGTATAATGAGAGTTGTGATGATACCATTGATTTAATGTGGTTTAAGGTAGCAACTTTCTAATTATCCAGGTGTATCCCACTCATTAATCAAATTCAGAACATGTTGACCTTTCCCTATTCCCAGACAGGGAATATGTTCGGTTTCAAGGAGTAAGAAATATATTTTGCTTGAAAGCAAACTCCTTGTGTTTGAATTTGAGAGGGGGGGGGGGGGGGGGGGGGGGGGGGGGGGGGGGACAGTATCATATAATCATAACAATTTAAAAGCCCATGAAATAGACTCCTTAATGGATACAACTAAATAATATGAAAGCAAGTTTTATCGTTTTGCAAGAACTGACATTTATATTTTTCAAACAAACTAAATAACTAATTGCACTTTTAAAATGTACCACTAAGACAGTTAGCATGGAGTGAAAATGAATCCATTGTTTAACAGTACAGCATTCTATCAGTGACACCTATTCATTACATTCAGTAGTGTATTTTGCATTATTATGACTCAAGACCCAACTGATAAAATAGGGTGCATAGAAGGCTATATATAATGTGTAAATGTAGTTTAAAGATGCAGATGAATGACTGGCATTGAGATTATTCTAATTTGTAACATATGAAAATGTGTCTTGTTTTCTTCATTGACAGGAATGGTTTGCTGTGTACGTAGAGCTGAACCAGCAGATTGCTGCCATGTTGAATGCTGGTGATGAGGAGGACCTAGTTGAACTCAAAGGTCTTCAGCAGCAGTTGAGTGATGTCTGCTACCGGCAAGCCAGCCAGCTGGAATTCCGGCAGAATATTTTGCAGTCGGCACATGAGTTTCACGGCGTTGCCCAAGATGTGAGTTTTGTTTTCATTTTAATAAGTATCTGCAAACTAAAAGATGAAATACACAAGATAGTTACTTAGACACCCTATCCAAAGTACATCATCAAAATATATTTATTTAGTTTTTTATTTCTTCTCTCATTGTTCTTATTAGTTTTGTTTAATTATAAGAGAACCAGTTTTCCATTTGTGGTGAAACTTGGCTATGACATTCTAGCAAAAGTTATTGCTAGTATTGGCATTCTGGGCCTGTATGGAGGCAAATATTGATCCGTGTGTAAGTCACACTTGTACAAGTATAAAAGGTGGATGTTGGTCACAGTGATCTACTTTTGATGATCTTGATCATTTTGTATTTAGTAGTGGGGGAGGTATGTTACTAATAATCCTCATTTCTTTATTTTAGCTATCCCAACAGTTAGATGGTTTACTCGGGATGCTATGTGCAGATGTTGCTCCTGTTGATGGTGCAGCAATTCAACAAACCTTAAAACATCTGGAGGAAAAACTGAAGAGTGTGGGTAAGGTTATCCTAACATTTTATTTTGTCATGCTGTCACAGAAAACAAAAAACATAATCAATGTAAAAAAAAAAAAAGCTTTTAAATTGAACTTTGGTAACTGCAAAACTTTTTCCTAAGGGTTCTTAATGGATGTAGGGAACAGCAGTACATTTCCCACAGTTAGCATGGCAGTTACACTAACTAGTAACAAGATCCAGACTAATACAATTGAATTTCGTATTCCGTCATGTGAAATGTTATTTGCAGGAATGGCAATTCCAGTCATTTAAGGCTCAATTTGTATAATGAAATAATTAACAACTATAATAGTGCCTTAATGGAAGTTTATTTGGTATAGTTTTAACAGTTTAGAACATAGCTGGAACAAAGACCTGGACTGGAAGGGACACTGTTGCTTTCTCCTAGTTTGATGATATTGGTATAACTTTATTAATAAGCATTTTTGCTTTGTCTAGCTGGAACTCTCCAAGGCTTGAGGGAAAAGGGTCAAGTTCTTCTAGATCAGATTTCTAACCAGGCATCCTGGGCATATGGGAAAGATGTTACTATTGAAAATAAAGAGAATGTCGAACATATACAAGGTGTAATGGAGGATATGCAGCTTCGCAAACAAAGGTTGGTTTATTTGTTTTAATTTATTTGTTTATTTATTTTAGTTTTTTAGGATTAGTCACTAATCTGGTGTAATTGCTAGATACATATTTATAGTAATTTAGTAACCTATGTGTAACAGTCTATCAATGGCATGAGGCAATACTAGATACTGTTTACCTATTAACTTTGATCTAAATGACAACAGGTTGAAATATTGCCATCCTTTAGTTTATCAATGAACCAGTATTGGGAGAACCATTAACATTTTGGTCTTGCATTTTGTTATGTAAAAAAACACTATATGGATTTATTTTTTTACAAGAAAATATTCTAGGTGTTCTAAGGGTTTATTGTGGATAACACAAAAATGTGATACGGGTTAGAAGACTCATTTTTACTGAATTTAACAATTCTGATCATACTCCAGAGGATCAAACGTTATCAAAATTGATGATTCACCTTCGATATAATTATTCAGTGGAACTAACGCACAAATAGAATCTGGATCTGTTGTGTGATTGATGGGCTGTTGTGAAGAGCTGGGGGTTAATGACTTCCCTGAAATTTATACTGTTATGGTTCTGGTTAACTTTTAGTGTCAATCCTTTTGAATATTTAATTTCCCTGTTTATATACATTCCCTGACTCATAAGTCACACCGGTTGTATATTGTGATGTAGGCTTCTTAGATGTCACAGTAAAGATATGTCCCTCAAATCTTGTGTGTTCTTTCAAGGTGTGAAGATATGGTAGACGTGAGGAGGTTAAAAATGCTTCAGATGGTGCAGCTTTTTAAATGCGAGGAAGATGCAGCTCAGGTACAACCCTCGCCAATAAATATATATATATATTTGCTATTGATGCATATGATAAAAGATAAAGAATTGAAAAACAAAAATATTGTATGTGTGTGCATGTATCACTAATCTTGCTTTGTGAACACTATCCTTGGTTACCTAAAGTGGCTTGCTGTTCATTTGCGCATGAACAATGTATTTACCAAATATTTTCAAGGTTTTGTTAGGGTGGTCTGTAGCATTTCTGCCTTTTTTATCGAACAAGTATAGCCAATTATCTAACTATAATTAAATTGGTAATAGATTGAATTTCCAATTGTTTCTGATACTTTGAGAAGTTAATACTGCTTAACTGAAACAAAATGGTGTTCATTTTACTCTACTTTTGTTTGTTTTTTTATTTATAAAGGCAGTTGAATGGTTAAGTGAGCTGCTGGAGGCTCAGCTGAAGACCCACATCAGACTAGGAGATGATGCACAGGAAGTGAAAAGTTTATTAGAAAAACACAGAAAATTTGTTGATGTTGCACAGGTATGTGCCAGTTGTTTTAAGTATTGCAGTTAACATACAACAAATTAATTTACTTTTAAATGCATGA